>NC_022011.1:88809685-88830776 GCF_000317375.1 Microtus ochrogaster
CGAGGCCAGCCTGGTCTACAAGAGCTAGTTCCAGGACAGGCACCAAAGCTACAGAGAAACCCTGTCTTGAAAAACCAAAAAAAAAAAAAAAAAAAAGCAAAAAAAAAGCTAGACATTATCTTAATCATTGACACTTCGGGTTTGATAATAACCACACCACTTAATATGTTCCCTAAAAATGAGTTGTTTTCCATTTTCAGGTCACAGTATTTCTTGCCAACTCATAATTGCTATTGCTCAGTCTTGGGGGTTTTATTCCACCTGTTTTTCTCACTTTACTAACAACTTAAAAACGTTGTCCTTGGGGTTCAACACCCTGGGGTTTCTTCTGACACTCACCTCCAGTCATCCTTAGATAAATTTACAAAGATGTTCATTTCTTCCTCTTGCATAAGCCGATAGGCCGCACTCACGTGGTGATTCTCAAGCACTGAGCGATCATTGTACAGAATGGCAACGTCTGACCTGGGAATCGAGAGCAAACATCCAGAGAATGTCTTCAGACTCTGAGATTTTAATACTTAATAGTCAAATTTAAGTCATTGGTTAAAATCTTATTATTGAACGCAGAAAATCATGCTAAGCTACCTTTTAAAAAAAACTATGTTTTTTAAACTGTATTTTTTTATTTGTGGAGAGGACACCTGAACTGCCTTTCCCCTGTAAGCAGACTGATGACCACCTTAATTGTCACCATAGAACCTTCATCCAGTAACTGACGGAAGCAGATGCAGTGATCCTCAGCTAAGCACTGGGCCGAGCTCCTGGAGTCCAGTTGTAGAGGAGGAGGAGCGATAAGATGAGCAAAGTGGTCAAGACCATGACGGGAGAACCCACAGAAACAGCTGACCTGAGCAAGAGGGAGCTCACCAACTCCAGAATGACAGCTGGGGTTTCTGCCTATGAGCAAAGTAGGCCTTCTGAATGTGGGTGACAGTTGTGTCTCTTTTAGGGTCTTCATTGTTGTCTGAGATTATGAATTGTAGGTTGGTTTTTTTAATTTATATCTAAAAGACACTTATGAGTGAGTTCATATGATATGTGTCTTTCTGGGTCTAGGTTACTTCACTCAATATGATATTTTCTAGATCCATCCATATGCCTGCAAATTTCAAGATGTCATTATTTTTTCCACTGTGTAGTACTCCATTGTACAATTGTACCACATTTTTCTTATCCATTCTTCAGTTGAGGGGCATTTAGGTTGTTTCCAGGTTCTGACGATGACAAACAATGCTGCTATGAACATAGTTGAGCACATGTCCTTGTGGTATGATTGAGTATCCCTTGGGAATATACCCAAAATTGGTATTCCAATTTAGTTACAAATGGAAAATGGAAGAAAAATGTGTAGTTTTGCTACATTGTGAAATGTAGCAAATGAAATAATGCATTGTGCAGTGGCTAGAATGATTACTATTATATATTCATTCATATATTTAACATTTTTGTAAAATACTTAAAGTCTACTCTTGGTCACTTTTCACAATGTAATACATTGCAGTTCATGGTAGCCCTATGTTATCTAACTCTCCATGTTAGCTTATTCCTCTCATCTCGGCGAGATTGTAAGTCCCTGGACCAACATCTCCTAACCGTTCCCCTCAGCATCCAGTGACTACCACTCGACTCTAGGAAATATGCTTTATCAAGTTGAGGACATTGTCAACTCTTTCTAGTTTATTGAATTTGGACCATAAATGGAAATTGGATTTTGTCAAATATTTTTCTGGATATCTTGGCATGGTACCATTTCTTCTTTAGATTATGGATTTAATTTCAGGTGTTGAATCAGAGGTAGCATGCATACCTGGGATAATTGGTCACGATGCTAATTTTCCCTTTAATTATCATAGTTTAAAATATCTATATGCCCTTTCCTTTCCATTTAAAATGCTAATATCTGTAATATAATCTAAATAGCCAAGAGAAAAACTTTAGCTCATTCTTATTCAGTCAGTAAATGACTAGCCTCTTTTTGCACCATTTCAAGTAGTTAATTAAATCTTCATTCATTTGACCCCAATTTACTTTGGGTAGGGGATAAAGAGTGTGATGGAAATCTCTTTCTCCCACACATTTCTGTGATTAAATTGAATATTGCAGATGCACTTGCTGCAAATTAAAATGGAGAAAGTTGTTTTCAACACATGTTTATAGCAGACATTTTTCTTTTTTTTTTTTTTTTTGGTTTTTCGAGACAGGGTTTCTCTGTGGTTTTGGAGCCTGTCCTGGAACTAGCTCTGTAGACCAGGCTGGTCTCGAACTCACAGAGATCCGCCTGTCTCTGCCTCCCGAGTGCTGGGATTAAAGGCGTGCGCCACCACCGCCCGGCTGACATTTTACTCTTAAGCTGTTGCATTCATCAAGAGGTATTTACTTCTCACCTGCCTATACACTCCAAACTAATAAAAACACTTCAAAGTGTCTGGAGAGACTGGACATTCTAGCCTAATGGACCAGCTGCAAATGTTCTCAGTTCTGTAAAGTGGAGTCTTGGCTTCTTCATTCTTTCCTCCTAGAATGCCCGATACGGACTGGAAGCAGAAACCTTGTTTGCAGCATCTTCAGTTGGTGGGTCAGCAACACACGCTGGCACAGCAGACACAAGCAGCAGTGATAAGAGGAAGAGAAAGGGAAAGCCCGCAGCACCCCCACTACTCTTCAGCTCCTAGAACCCAGCATCTCCTGCATCCCCTTTTCTTCCTATGACGTATTTAATATGCATGTCGGTTGGTATCAGGTCAGTTTGACATAAGCTAGACTAATTGGAAAAAGGACTTTCAAGTGGGAAATGATTCCATAATGCTGGCCTGTAGGCAAACCCAGGGGCCATTTCCTTAATAAATGATTGGCCCAGAAGGGCTCGGCCCCTGGTGGGTGGTACCATACCTGAGAGTGCTCCTGAGTTGTATAAGAAAGCAGGCTGAGCAAGCCAGTAAGCAGAGTCCTCCATGGCCGCCTCTGCTTCAGTTCCTGCCTCCAGGTTCCTACTCTGAGTTCCTGCTCCTTCTTCCCTCAGTGAAATGGTGCAAGCTGAGAGCTGTAGGCTGGGAGAGCCCGTTTCCGTCCCAAGCTGTTTCTGGTCATAGTGTTTTAGCACTGTTATAGAAAGCCTACTACGACACCGTGGTAAGAAACTGTGTTGCATGAAATGGACTGTCTCTGGCTTTTTGATGGATCAAGTTCTAGTTAAAACCTGGCCCTCACCTGTTACTGAATGTTTCCTGATGAGCAGGTAAGAACAAAGCAAAGAACCGATGTTGTCACTAAAACAATACAAAAAGATGGGTAACTGTGGAAGATGATTTGCTTCCCTGTAGTAACCATTTGCTATGTGGACCATAGAATCATGTTGTCTGCATTATACAGACATAATATTTTTAAAAGAAGAAACAAAAAAAATCTGACATCCCTTGTAAGCAGTGTATTCAAGAGCATTATCTAATAGTGTGCCAGATAAAGCAAGCCTTTTGTTTTGTTAACTAGGCATAAGTGAACTGGTCTATTAGTCACTAGATCAAATCACACGCTTTTATGCAGCCTGCATTATCATAAGTTACAACTGTGGGGGAATGTGTGTGTGTGCGCGCATGTGCATCTTACTAACGTTATACAACTTCTAGCAATCTCACAACCCAAAACTCACTTAACTATCAATCATAGTTCAACACAAAGGAAGGTCACATGTAATCTGCATTTAAGGGATAATTGAATGAATATTAACTGAACAAAACACCACATGTATTTCCAGAAGTTTGCTGATTATAGGAAAAACTATGCTTTTTCAATAATCTCAGTTATATCACGTGGACCCTGATATATCTATAGCAGGATTTTCAAGGTTACTATATGATGTGACAAGTATCACTTCCTTTCTGAGAAACAAGCAAAAGCGTGTTTTTGAACCAGATTTAGCATAGCAAAATATGTTCGGGTTCCTATCATAAATCCAAAAAGCTCTCTGAGAGTACAGCATGGTCTTAATATTTGATGGTCTTTTACTGCTAAGAAAAGAACAAGACTCTAAGCAACATGTCGTATCCATGGTAACATGTCGCTTAGCATTTGCTATTCACAAAGGGAAAATTAATTCCATTTATTTACACTTTCAAGGATTTTGTGCGTTATAATAGCTTTAGGGAACTCAAATCAGCCTTGTCCTGTGTTTTAAATCATTCTCAGCCGTTCTGTTTATACAGTAAATGTCTCCATATTAGAAAAGCCCTCCAAATCCAAAGAGCATGAACACTATAAAGCAAAACAGAATTAATGTTATTGGTGACATTTGACCTTGTTTCTCTTTTGGCAAGGAGAAGGTAATACCATGAACTTAAAATGTTATACTGTTGCATAATTTTGTCATTGAAATAACGTTTTACTAGAACTTTCAAGTTCATGTAGAATGACATCATTAAATAATTGATGCTGGTAGACAATTTATTAAGAAAAGCAGTAAAATAGAAGATTATGCTCGTCCTTATTCTTTGCTATACATGAGGGAAACCCTAATGCCTCCTGTCATCATCGCCCTTTCCTTCTCCCTTCCTACGTGGCCTCCTTCTCTCCCTCACCTACTTCCTTTCTTCCCCTCCTCCTCTAAACCCAACACTTAAGTAAGATAGACTTCTTCATCCTGATGTGGATGATGAGTGGAAGGTAAGCTACATGGGATGTCCTGATGCAGCACAGGAGAAACCAGCTTGGTCTTCACTTCTCAGAACAGGAAGGGCAAGCATTGCTCTCTGGATACAGGGCACTTGCTTCCTTCACCACCCCCTGGAACTGTTTGCCTGTGCAAAGCCCAGTTCCATAAGGACCTCTCTCTATAGAACCGCTCCTTGTTATGGATTCTGTGGGTACAAAGCATCCTCAATAAACAACCTTGATACAGATGCTCTTCTTCTCCTTTGACTCATAACATAATAAAAGAAAAGGTGTTCTCCTTATGCTGCAAAAGAAGTTAATAACATGCCTGCTTTTTAACCAGATTCCAAGGTTCTCTTTTTCCCTTGTTTCTACATCATTCTTGGGAACATGACTCCAAGGATAGACATAATGTCTTCACACGAATTCCACTGACTTTCCAATTTTGTGTTCATCAATTTCCACTCTACTTGGGTCAACCCTTTGTCTGTCCCTTGTGCTAGTCACAGACTGATTCTGCCCCTCTTCTCAACTTTTCAATCTCAGTATTGCCATCCACTGCCTGTGTGTATTTTCATAGGTCGCTTGGTCCCAGTGACCTTAACTTTTCTTAATATATCATGGAATGTAAACCAGATGACCTATAAGTTGAACTTCAGTCATCTTAGGCAGCCATTATGTTTTACAATACCTAATATTGTAATAAACTGTGCCTATTCCCCAATAATGCCTTATATCTGAAATATTAATTGTTAAAATATTTCTGTTAAAAACCTAAATGAACCAACCACATAAAAAGTAGCACATTATGTCATGGCAGCTCTGTTTATAAGTGCTAAAATTTAGCAGGCCAAAATTCTTCTGGTCCCACCAATTGTGGTCGGACCATACAGTGCATTCAGATATCAAGAATGAAAATGAGTTATCAAGACACCAGAAAACATGGAGGGACTTTTAACATACGCTGCCCAGTGGGACAAAAACAAGCCTAGGGTACATACCGTCTACCTTTAAGATGACATGACATTTTGGAAAAGGCAAAACTAGCCAAATCTTTAAAAGATATGTGTTCCCAATGGTAAAACAAGAAGAGAAATAAACAAAAAATATGGGATGTTCAAGTCACTAAACCTACAGTGGGGTACATTAAACATTTATGAAAATCCATAGAAATTATAATCAAAGTCTGAACTCTAAAATAAAGTAAGAACTTAAATTAGTAGCATATTAATATCAGCTTATTAAGCATAATTAGAGCTTCATAACAAGGCAAAGCATCTGCCTTGGTTCTGATTGCCAGGCAAATCTGTAGGGCAGCTGAGCTAAGCGTCCAGAAGCTTTGTGACCCATGATCAGCTTTTCTATACATCTAAAATTGCTCTAAAAATGGTTTATCAAAACAAAACAAGCAAACCAAAATAACCATGTGTGACCACGTGGAAAGAGGAATACTGGGGGATGGACAGGGTTAAGTTTGGACGTGGGTCAAGGTAGTTGGGGAAAGTAAGGGAAGAAGGGTCAGGTAAAACTATATATGAACAGGCTATATAGAAAGCTGATACTTAATGAACTAATTGGAAATAAAATAGAATTTGAATAGAGGTACCGCTGTGGGTACATTAAGCTGCTTCCAGAAGTTATGTTATTAAATGAAATTCAAGCAGAGAGTACCTTCAAAAGAGGTGTAAACAGGGAGTTTTATACAATCCCCTGCCCCACCCCCTAAAAATCAGGCAATTACCTCCACTGTTGGTGTCCCACCAAAACTAGATGGTAAGAATGTATTGCTTAAGTAAGACATCATGCACTCTAGTCTCAGACACAGAATTAAAGTCAGAGCTGGCTGGGCTGCTTCCTCACTACAAGGGTATCCTTCATAGTGCCACAGGATGCCATGCTTGTTGCTGGAGGACTCTTACCAATGGTCTCTCTCTGCTATTGATCCTGTAGACACATTACCAATCAGATATGCAAGACGTGCCCATCGGTGTAATATGGCTTGTGTTTTATCGAGATAATAAACTGCTTCCTGATTGGATTTGTGGTCCACTGTCTCAGGAGGAAATTCATGTTTAGTACTATAAACCTGATCAAAAGTCCATGACTGAGGAGGAGGTCACGGGACTGAGTGGGGAAGCTACTAGCATAGCTTTTGTATAAGGAGCACAATAGGCCCGTTAGCTTGCCTTTTAAATAAGTAACACAAATAATGAAAATTCAGAGACAGATATTGGTGTTCAACCTGAAGATCAGAAAAGCAAAAACATCCAAGCCACTAGAGAAAAAGCTCTTACCTCTCTGAAATCTTCCGATTTAAAGACATCGAGTTCCTGTCTCATCCTCCCTTATATTCCTCTCTGGTGCTGGGATGCACTAGATGCATGCACCATCTTCACCCGGCCTCTGGCTAACTAGTGTGGCTGCTGGGATTAAAGGTGTGTGCCACCACTGCCTGGCCTGTATGACAGTGTGGCTGCTTTGCACTGGCCTTCAGGCAAGCTTTATTTATTAAAATAAAAATGAAATATTACTACATAAACAACTTTGTTCCTGTCCATAGGTTAGCGTTGCTGTCAGCTTTGGTAAGAAAGGCTTTTATGTAGTGGGAAGTCGTTCCTACAGAGATGCACAATGGATCACAGCTATGAGAGTAACCACTGAATGCTCATCCACAAAGGGACCAGGTATATCACAACCGTAAGTGGAACATCTATATCACCCTCATAGGTGATGATGTCAGAGAACATCGTCCAGAAGAAGGAATAGAGGGATATAAGAACTGGAAGCAAAGGAGTGGCATGTTAAACTGCCCTCTGGCCGTGATATGACCATTGCATGTTAAACACTCAACGCCGTTACAGCCTACACAAGACTCTCACAAGACTGGCTCTGTCAATCCCTTAACACCAGGTCGTGGGAGAGGCTCATTGGGCCTCACTCCTGCCTATGGCTTCATGCACAGTTAGTTTTTGATAGAATAGAGAGAGACATTTTGCTCAGATGTACTCATCGGTAAAGTCCTCGCTCAAGTTCCTGCATGAAGTGTACTGAAACTCATTGGGTCACAGACACGTACACAAAAGGAGATAAAGTCGAAGTGGTGCTTAATGGGAGGAGCAAAGACATTGAGAAGGGTGGGAGGCACATAAGAGAAGGGGAAAATTTAGTTAAAAACATTATATGCATTTATGAACCTATCATAATGAAAAGAATTATTATCCATGATTAACATATGCCGATAAAGCATTTTTTATTTGTCTGCTTTTGTTATGTTTTATTTCAGTACAGAGTTTCTCTGTGTAGCTCTGGTTATCTTGGAACTCACTCTGTAGACCAGGCTAGCCTTGAACTCAGAGGTCCCCTTGCCATTGGTCCTGAGTGCCAGTGCTAGGATTAAAGGCCTGCACCACCACCACCACCTGGCGCCAATAAAGCATAAAAACCGAGTCTTAGCATTCTCTCAACAGAGGATTTCTATGGTTTCCCAGAGAGATGCAGGTGTATTTCCCCATTAAGCAATCGTGGCTGATTAAACACAGAAATGTTGGGATTTCACAGATAGAAAGTGAGTTGCACCCTGATTTGTCCTGAACTAAACTGTACCTCTCGGGCATTGAAATCTTTGTTTAACCATAAAGAGTTTAGGGTACTTTCCTTTTATAGACTGAGCTCTGCACTTGAACCCCGCTGGACTCACATGTTGAAGCTCTGCTCCCAGGTGTGGCTGTATTTGATATAGATGGCATAAATGAGGTAAAATGATGCTATGAAAGTGGGGGACCACGTCTCGGATGAACGGTGCCCTCATATGAGGAGGAAGGAGCACCAGACAAGCATACGCAGGGAGAAAAGACACAAGGAGGTTGCTGTCCACAAGCCAGGGGTGGGGGCTAGAAGAAAACAAGCCACTGACACCTTAATCTTCGACTTCCAGCCTCCAGAACTGTAAGAAAGGAATTGTTCGTTGCTTACACATCCATTCGGTGTTTATTATAGGAACCTTGGGAGGATATTATAATACATGTCCACTCTAGTACTTTGGTTTGAGTAAGTGTCATTATAACCATTATGAAAGCATCTTATTTTTCAATTTTATTGAGCACTTCACGCTGCCCTGGAATGAGATTTCTTCACTCTCCTGATTTCTTAAGAAACAAACTTGTCTACCTTCTAATCTACAATTAAATAAAACATTGCCGGAGACAATCCATTATGTGAGGTGTCTCGATGGGTAAATGTCTGACTATGAGACTGCTCAGGCTGAGCCTTGGCAGAGAGAACTCGTCTGATAGACACCTATTTTAACCTGTTAAATACTCCGGCAAAACGTGTGGGTTTTCAAAAACAGGAGCAGATTGATCGAAGTTGTCAAGTCTTAAGAATTATTGCTAAAAGTTATTAAACCCATTCTTAGTAAAAATCTGCTTGTTCTAAACATCTCTTAAGAATAAATAAAACACATAAGATAAATGAATAGGCATATATTCATAGTTCATGGCAATGGGTTTTATAAAGACAGGTAGGTACTTGGACCATGGCCACCTTCTATGCCCTCTCTTTTTTGAGAAAAAATAAATTTGAACTTGTTGAAGTTAAGACTTCATGGCACTTACCGCGTCTGAATGTGGAAGTTGTTTGTTGTTCCTGTGTGCTCGAAATCATGAATGGCAGCTGCAAAAACCATGGCTAAAATTTCCAGTTCCGTGAACCAGTGCTAGCAAAAGAAGGAGACATGCCGTCACGCTCAGCATCCTCATCATCGTTTCTTTTTATGGGAAAGTCTTTAGTGTGCTCAGAGCGCCCAATCACATAAAATAATGCTGTCTTTCATATGTTTTCCATTTTCACTCAATTAGCTATGAATAATCAATGCTTCGGGAAACCAATGATTATTTCGTGCTTCATAAGCTCAAAATCTAAAATTGAAAATATGATCGCCCATGCTTCTTAAAAAGGGAGCCATTTTTCCACCATCTGAAAGGTTGACTCCAAAAGGATTTTAAAATAACAACTTTACTAGTTTGGGATTTATGACATAAATTATAATACAGTCATCTTTTAATGTAGAGCTCACCTTCACTAAAATGTATATTTAGATAATCATTTAAAGACCCATGAAAACAAATTTTCATTTAAAATTGGAAGAACTTATTCTTTCCAAGAGTGAAACTGATTTAATTTTTAGATTTAAGGATGTGGAAAAGTTTATAAGAATTTGCCAAATTTTGTATTCATAGCACATATATAACCATTCAGGGAAACTTGATAATAACAAAGAAAAGAATAACTGTTTTAATGTAAAACCCAGGTCGACCTTTTTCATATACATTATCCTTTCTTTTATCAGCTGTCTGGTACTATGCCTACTGCTATAGCTTATGGAATAATTCAATGTATTGTTCATCACTCACATTTTGTATAGCACACAACAACAATATGACAAATATAAATAAAACAGAATTAAATTTACTGCCCCATTGCGGTAGGTATATTTCACATGTTCATTGATCAGACTGGGCAAGTGATTTCACTTGCTACTGAACAAGACTATTAGCAAATGTTCTTTTGGATAGTCCTGCAAGAAGATAGGACTTGCATTAGGAAAAGGGGTTCTAAAGTGAAATGTTTGCTCTTGGACATCTTTCAAGGCTATGAAACACATAGCTTACCCCACACATCTGAACATGCACATAAACATACATCACATACATTGACACACACACATGTATGCTGAATTTGACGGTCTGATAGAATGATATTGAGAAGAGGATGAAGACTACAAAACCAACTGACGGTCTACTTGGATTACAATGATGAAACTGGATTTCCTATAAAAGGCAGGCAGGCGCCACTGAAGCCACTGAAGCCAGGGAGTCAGCAACGGCGGGCTCTCAGAGCTCGCTGAGCTGCGTTCCTCTCATGGAACTGACTGCAGAATGGTGCATACCAGGTAATAATGCCTGCAACGTTGAAGATCATTGGTTTTGTGTAAGAGGGAGGTGGTGGGAGCAATGGAAGAGAGCACATGATAGTTCTGTGTGAGTCTCTCTTTGTCACCGGGCACGTGAGATGTTTACCGTCTGAGCCACAGATTCCGTTAAAATGGAATTAACAGGTCTTCCTCTGTGGGCTTCCAAAGTTGGGTAAATTCATGGATTGTTCCTATCAAAGTCTTGTCCAATAGCCAAATACAGAGCAAGCGGCACTTTACTACAGTTAGGACTTTATACTGCAAAGCTTTAAATCTGGAAGATGACAACCGGGATGCCGTGGTGACTTTCTTTGAAATACGGAAGCCCTGCCTGCAGGCAAGGCCTCTCAGAACCTAAGGGACTTAGTATAACTAGGTGTTTCGTGCATGTAAAAACTCATTTGAGAGCCACTAAAAGGAAGAAAATGACCTTATTAATAGCCTGTGTTACAGACTGAGCTGGGACTGAGCCTCCAGCGTTCCCTCTGAGACCATAGAGCTAGACACAATGAAGTGAGTAGAAATGAAATTAAAACAGTTGTGACCCCAGAGATTCATTGTTTTGTTAAAGAAACATGTTTGTGAGAGAAGAGAAACCTATCATCTTTAAGTATCTCTTGATTGTATATTTATAGATTTAACTGGTTGGGGAGAAAAAGCAACATCCAATATCTACTTTGATAATATCAGATATAAGTCTGCGAAATAAATTTAGAGATGGAATTTAATCACAGACTAGCTCATAATTATTTTAAATTATTATCTTCCTAGCTATAAAAATTGATTTTAAATGTATTTCCTGGTTTAATCTCTGCTTGCTATGAAGAGGCGTTTCTCCATGAATGTACTTACTTATTACTATGCTCTGGCCTTACTGATCACGTTTATAGGAGAAATTAATTTGGGAATGTAGACATTCTCACATTCAATTGAAAAATATCTAATATCTTTTCTGTCCTGGTAAAAGAATTTTGCAGTGACTGCCAGCTCCTTCATGGTTGATTCACTTATGGCTGGTGGTGAATGTGTTTATAGCTAAGGAAACATCTACATTTGTAGATTTCTAAAATAACTCTTGGGGATATACGAAATCAGATCATATTGTGTTTCCCATCAAAGAACAGAACTGACCAAAACTGGGGCTCTGCTGGTTCCTGGTGGGCAGAAATCCAAGGTTAAAACGATGAGCCATGATCATGTAGATTCTGCATTTCCTCTAAGCTGCAGACGGCACGTGCCCTAGAGGACTCAGGTCAACGTCTTCTCAAGTGGGCATTGGGCAGGCTGTATCAGAAGGAAGTATTGACCTTCCTAAGCGCTTACACATCAGTGATAGACGGCGTGGAGCTAGCTAGCACTGTTGTTAAATGGGCCCTTGAGATGATGCCATTATTTTTATGCTTGTCCTATGTTCCTCTCAGTAGATAAATATTTGTATCTTTATGTTAGCGGATAGCAAAGCTCAGTCCTATGGAACTGGATCAGCATGAAGGAGGTTAAGCAGAGACAAGAATTGGGATTTTAAAAAATAAGATTGAATTTTCTTTTTTTCTGTGGAACATGGTAACTTTCATGATCCAAGACATCTGCCGATGTTCCAAGCTTTCCAAAGCAGAACTGACTATCTTGAGTGGATATCTAAATGGGTAAAAGCTAGTAGAACTCCAAAGGCTGTGCTCATATTTGAATTGCTGTGTATGTATGTACATGTGTGTGATAAAGCATGTGTTCAGGTAGGCAAGAATTTCAGATCAGAAATTGGTTCTTAAGAGTGCTTTAAAGGAATATAATAACTATTTTAGCCTAAAGTGTTGGGATTGGGCACTTTTTGTCTCCATCTTTTCTTAATAAACATGAGTAGTTTGCAATAATTTAACACAGAAAGGTATTGATTACATTATGAAAGCTAATGAGCCTTGTATTAAGAGCTGTTTATTTCAGGTACTACACAAGGTGCTTCATAACGAAACTGAATGGTTCTTCTTTAGCATCCTGTGACTGTCAGTATTATTAACTCTGTTTTAGTGACAAGGACACCAAAACAGAGAGGTAGCATATTACAAGTTAATGTTTTCAATGCTGGTGGCCGCCTCCTCCCTTTGACACAGTATTGTCAGGGAAGCCATTATCACAGAACATGGATTTCCTGCCACATTTTTGGTAGATTGATCAGAGAAAAATGGAGTCATCCCAAAGTGTAGAAGTTGGTGTCTGGGCAGTCAGTGGGATGCAAATTCCAGAGGAAAGATCACAAGTCACCGGAGATCATCAGAGAGAGTGAATGAGACCAGCCACCAAGTGTGAAAATGCTCTGGGCAAAGCCCTAGAAGGACCTTGTATTTAAAGGGACAGTTGGAGGTAGCTTGGCATCACTCCATAGAGCTGACTCTTTAGCAAGTGGACTTTGTGTAATTCTCTGTCCCTGTGGCAGGGGTTACAAGTTAATCGAGGGACAAAGGAGAGAGAAGGAGGCACGGCAGCTGTGCCAGCATCCGTCTCTGCTTCTCTCCATGCTGTCCGGACCCAGGACTTCCCTCTGATCATAAAACCCAGGAAGCTCCATCACAATCCCTTTCAGGCTTGGCTCCTCAGCACACCTTGCAAGTGACAGATGCATTAGTCACCTGACAGCGCTGGCCTGGAGCTGGAGTGTTCTCTAAATGTCACTCTGATAGGACCATCTCAAAATAGCAGGGAATCAACTCAACGCTAAAAGGAATGAGGGACCCAGTGTTTTCCATACCAAATTTTAAGGGTGAAAGAAAGACTCAGAGATACAGCTGGAATTTTTGTGATGCATTTTTGTTTTAAAGACAGAAATGTTCATTTGTATGAAAATTAGCGTTCACCTAGCACCGCCAAAGAAAGCTTATTAAAACAACTTTCCCAAAACTGTCAAGGTGACAGTGTGCTCTCATTTTGACAAAATTCTTAACACATTCACGAATTCATTTCACCTGCAGAAATTTTATTCCATTGTAAAATTCATTTTCTCTTTTGCTTTAATTAAATGAATTTTCTGGATTTTACTTGAGACTAAATTAGGTTTACCAGTAGACTAATTTTGTAATGGTCCAACTAACTGATATTTTTCTGAAGAAAGGATTGAAATTGGAAGCCAGGTGACATGCCAATGTTGTTAAAAGAAGTTACATTGGCATTTGTGGCTTTCTCTAGAGTGACTCTGACCTGCGCTAATGGCTTCATTTTCTTGGTGTCCTGCAAGAAGGCAGGATGTGGGCTCAGATTTCCCAGGCTTCGGGAGAATAGGAAAGGACATGAGATGCACTCAACACATCTTCCCTGCACGTCTGCAGGTAAAGTCACAGGACAGATTTCAATTTCTCTGCTTGCCCACTAATGTGATAGCTCACGTCTTTTCAGTGTAACCTTTGGACTTGAAATTCTCAGGATAAAAGAGGAGATGCTTATTGCAGTCCTTGTAGTAAACAAAAGAAAATAACAAAATGTGTTTGCACTGTAAAAATATTGTAAGATAATGAAACTCTGCCCACCACATTGCTTACTTTTTCAGTTTGCTTCACAGCAGAGAAGTGATGGAATTAGAGGGACAGAGGCATTGCATCTTCACTCCTGCTTCAGAAACCCAATCACTTTCCACTTAGAGTGTGGTTTAAATGAATTTTTCTTCTCTGTTGTTTTCAGTTAACTTTTTAAGTCAGGAGAGAGGGGATGTCAGATGTTTGAAAAAAAAAGTCAGCTCACCGCTGGAGTCAGGGCAGAGGCATTAGAAATCAAAAGGCAAGCGAAGAACCCTAAATCAATGAATACCGCAGAAGGACACTGCTGCTCAGGAGGCCCTGTGTCTGTGCTGACAGACTAAAAGTCAAGTGGAGAACCCTAAGTCTATGAACCCTAAGTCAGTGAACACCACAGAAGGACACTTACTGCTCAGGAGCCCTTGCATCCATGATGATAAGGCCATGAATACTAAAGCAAGTAAAAGCATAGCATTCCAGAAAAAAACTGAGACAATGCCGCCTCATTAAACCAAAAGGTTTTGGGGAAACTTAGGTGCTGCATAGGGACACAACTAGAAAAAAAAAACAAAAAACCCCAAAATACTTCTTTTAAAACAGTTTTTGAAGTGACTGCTTTGTCATAGAGTGGGTATTTCTCCAGGGTAGTGAAAATTGAAGATGTCTCCTAAGTCCCCAACTGAGCTTCCAGTCACCAGTCATATCAACCACCAGTCTCAAGGGTGACATCGTAGACTACAAGACAGGAACCCCCTCAGATGTCTCCAGCCATTGTTGCTAGCAGGCCACACTCAGTCAGCAGTAATAATCAAGCCACTGTGGGAAAGCAGTTTCAATATCTATTTTCAAATTTTCAAAAGTACCAACAAAAAAGAATGCTCTACAGTTCAAATTTTAGAAAACTAATACAGCAAATATATTTTAATTGACCTTTAAGCATGTTTTCTTCTACAGAATTAAAGTATTTTCTGAAAAATGTATAACTAATTTGTAAAATCTCAGTGATTATTACATGAATGTTAGTTACGTTACTCTACAAATATTCGTTCACGGCATTAGAGACAAGAATTAACGCAAGAGAATGGAGTTTTGTTTCTATGGCAACACACCTCATTTATAAAGGCGTTCTTACCATGATACCTGTATGAAGCATGATATAATGCACGGTTTGAGTGACATCAGCTGCATGAACCAAATTATGATATGGATTTTTGTGCTTGCTGTAACCAACTTCTAAAGCTTCTGCAAAGGCAATTAGGCAAGAAACGGGAATCTGTGGAAAGTAATATTCACGATTATATTTTTGTTTGAATTGTTATGCTACACAAACATGAGCACAGGGTTTAGAAATGGAGCGAATTAATGGATCAAATAGGGGCAGTAATTTCAAGTTCAGTGAAAGCTGTCTTAAAAAACCACATCATTGATATATTGGACTGCAATATGAAAGACTTTAACACAAATTAAATAGCTCTGAATTTTCATATCTTCCACAGGCAAGAAAAAAAAAACTAGTTCTTAAAAACATGAAACTCCCCAATATAAACCTCAAGGTCTAGTTTTCCTAACTGTCGGAGAAAACTGGTGGCTTTGCAGTTCCTTCTGTCCCTTCTAGTGCCACGAGCCCTGAGCTAGTGGAAGTTAGGACCTCAGATTTCTCTGAAGTGGCAGGAAGAGGAGCAGAGAAAAATGTAGAGCTCAATAAAAATCAATAAAAAAATTATTGCTTAGACGCTTCTAGGTGAAAATAAGGGGAAGACACATCTTTTCAGTCTAAGGAAAGCTCCCAATAAGTTAGGTGTGGTGATGGAATACTGAGATCCCAGAGCCACCATGGTGAATCAATAAGACTGTGTGTTCGAGACTAGCCTGTGCAACATGGCAAATTCAAAGCTACCCTAGGCTGCATAGAAAGACCATTCCTCAAAATAAAGAAAAGAATGGGTTCGTTGTGTAGTATTAGAGCCCTGGAAACAAAAGATGAAAACGAACCCTGGAACCTATTGCACTTCTTCAAGGCATAGTTTCTGTCCTGATAGGATTCTGGAAGAATCCAGGGAGTGTCTGTTGGGATAAACTTTCCGGGTCTCATGGTGCTGGCAGATGTGCAGGGAGTGGTGGTTTCATCAGAGGGTGAGCACAGACCCTCAACCTGTGACTTGCTAAATCAATCTAAAGCCACTGGCTCAGGGTTTTGGGCTGCCGTTCTTATTCAAATAACCAGTTCTCTGAGCGTCTCGCAGTTGAAGTTCCTGACCTTGAAGCGGTTGATAAGGTCGTATCTGGTAAACAGTTCATAAATCATAAACTTCAGACTATGCTCGCCGCTCGCTTCATTTAAGGCAAATACGTCAAAAGACCATTTATCAACATCCTGTAGAAGAAGAGTCAATATTTTAGATGACAATAGCGTAATCACACTGCTTCTCATGGAAAATTATTTAACAAATTAAGCACTGAACATACAACGGGTAACCCTGCAGTGGAATGTGTCAGACTGTATTCTGCTGGAGTCTGATATGTCAGGGCTGCCGGGCTGAGGCTGACATGGATAATATAACACCGTGGCTCTTCCTCAATACCAGGCTTATGAAGCTGATGTAATAAACTTGGAAACAGTCTAATGCAGCCTTTGTCTTTGCTCTCTCGGACTTCCTGCCATAAATCATTACCTAGACCTGCTCCATTTTAAGGCAGGAGAGCTGGTGTTTGGGTGATGTCAAATGAGGGATGAAGAGAAAATAGTTCTGGTCTCCGTTGCCATTCAGTCACACACTTTCTTCTTTGCTTGACATTTTAGCATAAAGAGTCAGTAATTTGGCTATTATCTGTCTTCTTTTGGGACTTAAATTCTCGAGGGAAGTAAAGCTTTAGCCTTCCTCGCCTAACCTAGGCTCACTCACTCAGATTCCTCCAGAGACAGTAAGAACAAGGGGTAGATCATTTGACTGAGGAAGGGGTCAGTAATTTTGCTTTTTCATACATTTTTGGGGGCACATAGATAGGTTTATAGGGGAACAGGAAACACCACGTAGGTATCCCCTCTGTGGCATTGGGAGCAGTAAGTAGGGCTAACTAGGCCGCCAAGATTACTACACGGTTTTGCTGCAGAAAACCTAAATGAGTACATTATTCTGATCTAAAGTAGAACCTGGATGTCAGGAAAGAATGCCTGGTGATGACATGCAATCAATCTCTCTCTCTCTCTCTCTCTCTCTCTCTCTCTCTCTCTCTCTCTCTCTCTCTCTCACACACACACACACACACACACACACACACACACGCATACACGCGCATGTGCTAGTGGAGTCAGTATCGGATAGTGTGTGAACAATTTAAAGGAATGGTTAACTTTGTATGTCTGGACTCGATGCAGGGCTTTTACCCTTTCTATGAGCATTGCTTTGGAAAGCAGCTTCATATGCTGTGAGATGCTGAAACTAAATCAAATCGGACATCTGATGCAGGCTCTGAAAATGCATCCTGTGAAAGATGATAGTGACGCCTTCGAATGATAGTTTAAAATGCTTTGATGCTTATGTGTGGGGCTCTTCCAGGCTTCCCCATGCATGTGGAGGTCAGAGGACATCTCTGCTTGGTGGAGTAGGTGCTCTCCTTCCATCTTTAAGTGGGTCCTGGGAATTGAACTCAGGTCACCAGACTTTTGGGGCAAACTCCTTTACCCACTGGATCATCTTGCCAGCCTTTTTGAATCATTTAGAATCATGCACCAATTAAGTCTTTGTTTACTTGCATGCAACTGTTAAATTCCTCCCAGTTGACTCCAGTATGATGCCTAAGTACCCACTTTTATCTCTTTAGGAATTAGAAACCTAAAATTCTTGATAGAAGGAGTTTTAGTATTACTAAAGCTCAAAAAAAAAAAAAGACAATACATCTTTTATCAAATTCCAAAGCTAACAAGGAGGAGTTGGTTCAGACCTTCAAGGCTTCCTGTTAGAGGCCAGTTAAGGGTCCCCTTGAGAAAATGGGGGCGGGGCTTGCAGACAAAGGTGATTGACACTTTTCACCTGCCACAGATATTTAGTGCCCATGCCTTCAGACAGGCCTGGGGGATTTTCAGAAAACACATTCACAGTAATGCTCTTTTCTCAGTAACGTTTACTCCCTCAACCTTACACTTCACGCAGTTTTAATCAACTACATTTCACAAAATACTGTGTTCATGTACCAAACTATTTTAGTTGGCCTTTATGCATCCCCCAGTTTTTTTTGTATGTAGTTGAAGCATAAGAGGGATGGCAAAAATCTTTCAAAAGCAGAGTAGTTAACGTATTGATGAGGCACTAAATTCACATGCTTGTCTTTCTCGTAGTTTTGGAAACACTAATACGTTAAAAAGCTTCATGAAAAATGAACAGCCTTTTACAAGGACTAACATTTGAAGCCAGTGTGCATTTGCAGAACTCAATACTGAGAGGATGCTTAGGACAAAAGGGGAACACACAAAAAAAATAAGCTTTGCAAATTGAAACTAGAAAACAAATACAAAAATCAGAAATAAAGCGTAAGAAAAAAAAAACAGGAACACTATTATCTTGCAGGTTAAGGTTTTTTACTTGTAGTTAAAAAATAAGTTGCTATTGTTCTCTGTTAAGTCCTTGAAAGTGAAGGTTTCTGTTTGTAATCAAGAATAAGTTCCTGTTTCTTAGACCTGATGTAAATTGCATTCCATATTTTTCAACCTACATTAAATTTGCAACCCCTTTCCTCTGATGTATACCCTTACCCTGTCCGTTCCCTCTCATTGTATCTTCCTATCAATGGATGACAGTCGGCTCTCTCGCCTCTGTGAACACTATCCTTCCTATAAATGGACCTCAAGCAACTAGAAGGGGCTGCTCTCTGACATCCTGATCCTGGGTGAGGGAGCCAGACCGGCCCGTCCCCGGTGTATGCTTTAATTAGACAACCATGGCTTCAATCTTTCTCCTCAAAATTTCAGGGTTAGCAAAAGAAAGGCTAAATCTCTCAGTATATATATATATATATATATATATCCACCATAAGGTTGTTTTAAGGGATAGAGTTGAGTCCTTGAAAACATTAAAAGCCAGGGGGGGGGGGAAGGACTTTAGAATGAATGAGCAGCCTACAAGACTTTCCTGCAGGTCAAACAGCTTGAGTGAGGTCCACCTGTGTAAAGAGGGGACGAGCGAGGCAGCAGCTTCCTCGGGCAAATTCTCACGTCCAGTCATCCCTACACACACGATGCTGCAATCACACATGGGGCATGGGTGGGACAGTCCCAAGAGAAGCTAGGCACAAGATGAAAAAAAATTGGTTTTTGTTGGTTAGTTTCTTTATCAATTTTATAATTTCTCGGACTTAAGATCTTGAATAATTTTCTTCTTTGTGTTTTGTTACACACACAGTGAAATGCCTCTTTAAAACATAAGGTAAGCATAAGAAGATGCGTATATTCTCAAAATAATGCCACCTCCAAGTGCAGTTCAGAAGCCGAGTAAGTAAAGCCTGGAGGAACAGTTCGTACATGCACATGACCGTGAAAGGCTGTGGACAGGCACTGACTGCTAGCATAAGTCACTCAGATGCTGTGACGAAGCTGAGTCAAGGCTTGGGCTGCTTTACATTTAACAAAATACTTAAAAGAATGTTTGCATTGTAATATGTGGACTGCAGCAAAGACCTGCTCTCTCTCGTTTTCCTCCCAGGCACTTGAGGGAAAAGAAATGTCTGTGATTACTTTAGAAAGGAAAGCAAGTTGAATTGTTTCACCTTGAGCGTCAATATGACGGCTGCAGGATATGAGAGCCCGACCATGTGGTAGTTCTTCCTGTACATCCTAGGAAAGAGAAGAAAATTGCACCGTTAGCATTCCTTCGCTCAACACCTTCAGCTGTGTTTCTCAAAAACCAAGGAAAGACAACTCTAGATTTCTTCGCCTTGTACCCCCACTATGACAAAGGTGATAATAACAGCCATTGTTTCTCTGGGTGATGGGGCATGGGGTGGGTGTGGCTTTATCTACTCATCGGAACTCTGAGAAGTGATCTTGGTTTCGAGGAAAGGACAGCTATCCCTGAGTTTCATGCAATGACCAGGTCGACTGTATGTTCCATGTACAATGACACTCTTCACAGGTCACCCCATCTGCGACAGCAGAATATTCCTCTCTGGTGACCATTTGAATACCAACGTTTTTAGATTAGAGGCTGAGTACCCTGAACATGAGATTCATTTATTTATATTTGTTTATTTCTGAATGGTTACTATCAGAGGGATATAGCACCACCAGAATTTACACAGCTCTTTGTTAAGGATATCATAAAAGGTTATATTGACAAAAGTAAGTCAAGACTGATCAAAATGCTGTCCAAAATGATTTAAGAAAGATTATTCTGAGAAAATATTCTCTCCGGTTCCATAATAATATCAACAGCAGTATATCCTGACTTATTTGTAAGTTGTTTGTTTCTGGTAGGGTAGGAAACTGTCTAATAATCAAAATTTAATATCAGGTAGCATCTAGTGAAGAAGGCTCTAACACAGATTAAAAAAACTGGACTCTATCAGGAATGTGAATAATTTGTGACTATTCCCCAATGTATTGGAAAGACATACACTGTCTCTTACTTTATATATTCAATTGGCACACAAGAAACTGTATTGCTTAGACTATATTGCTGTGATGTCCCCCTTGTAAGGAAAACACTATAATTTGATTAAATATGATAGAAGTGGTCAATATTAGTTAGTACAGGGAAAGCTGGGTGATGGTAGCATGTGCCTTTAATCCCGAACTCAGGAGGCAGAGGCAGGTAGATTTTTGAGTTGAAGACCAACCTGGCATACAAAGGGAGTTCCTGGACAGCAAAGGCCATACAGAGAAACCGTATCTCAAAAAAGAAGAAGAAGAAGAAGAAGAAGAAGAAGAAGAAGAAGAAGAAGAAGAAGAAGAAGAAGAAGAAGAAGAAGAAGAAGAAGAAGA
>NC_022011.1:88830876-88843251 GCF_000317375.1 Microtus ochrogaster
AAGAAGAAGAAGAAGAAGAAGAAGAAGAAGAAGAAGAAGAAGAAGAAGAAGAAGAAGAAGAAGAAGAAGAAGAAGAAGAAGAAGAGAGAAGAGAGAAGAGAAGGAGAAGAAAAGGAAGGAAGGAAACAGGCGGAAAATCTACCATCTTTTAAAAATAAAAATTGCTGAGGACACGTCAAAGTATTTTTGAATCTGTGGTCTATGAATTAAAAATCCAGAAAACACAATTTGAAAAATAATAGTAAAAAAACCAAGTAATTTGTTGTGATTTCCTTTTAAATAATGACTTCATGGAGCTCAGAAATGAATTGAGTTTAATTTCTCAAAAGGGAGCTCCCTCCTGCACCCCGCTTCAGCACAGAAACTCAACTCTTCACTTTTTCCTGTTTTAATTTCAAGTTCTCTTCCAGTCTTGGAGGGATTTTCAGATGGTGATCAGTCCAGCAGCAGACTTCTTTACTAAACCCTTCAGGAGGGTTTCCAAGAAAATGGCTTTTATTAATTACCCCCTGGAGCTAAGTATAATACTCCAGCCCTAGAGCAAGGAAGGTACTTAGCACACAACAAGGGTTCAGAGAGTGCTGACTGTTCCTTGTGGATTCTGAGGAAAGTCTTTATCCACCTATCTTTCCTATGACTGTCATGAAGAAAAGAGCAATGGGTTGAGATGGAGCAATGATCAGGGAAATGATCAACACAATAAGGACGCTTAAAGCATTAAATAGTATTGGATCAGTGTGATTTCCTGGCACAGGAGGGAAGGGGGCTGGGAAGGATAGAGAACCCAGCATTGAATCCTTGGTTAGCTGCTTGGTAGCTATGTGGCATTTGGAACAGTCTTTAATAGTTCATTTTTAAAAGGAGAATCCCAAGCTTTCTGTGAAGACTAAAGAAATAAATGCTGGGTAAATCTAGCACCAAGGTTCTTTGACTTGGAAATTGGCTTTGAATCTGAGCATTACTTACAATATGGAATGAAAAGAGGCAAGCAATTTTTAAAAATTTCCAAAAAATTTTTTTTAAAAGTTCTGTATTGCCGGGCGGTGGTGGTGCACGCCTTTAATCCCAGCACTCGGGAGGCAGAGGCAGGCGGATCTCTGTGAATTCAAGACCAGCCTGGTCTACAAGAGCTAGTTCCAGGACAGGCTCCAAAACCACAGAGAAACCCTGTCTCGAAAAACCAAAAAAAAAAAAAAAAATTCTGTATTATGTTAGCCTTCCTGTCCTATCATTAGGGGTAGAAATATAAAATTAAAAATTTTATATTAGAGCAAATAAAAAGGAAAAGCAACACAACTGCTCCAGAAATGCGAGGGATTGCAGATATCTTCATCAATGGCCTTTCGTCTCATTAAACAAGTCGTGTGCCATGCATGCAGGAAAAAGACTAAGGAGTTTCCTGGAATCCAATAGGTGGTAAAGTCCAAGTGACACTCTAAGGGATTACTTTAGAAGGCTTCTCTAAAACTATGAGATATAATTCTAAACTTTTAAAGAAACCAAAACACTGTTCTCATCGCTGTCCCAGGTAACATTTGGACAAACAATTGTCAGCACCTGCGGAGTCTCGGGAGAACTTCATAGGAGAAACAAGGGGACTTCTATTTCCATACTGAAAGTAATTACTTTTGAAAAATTCAAGATAAACGATATCAATAATGGAACGTTGATATTGATAGATCAAGATTTTCCTTCTACACTCTTCAAACATGCTGATTTACAATAGTCAAACTTTTATTTAAGTTACCTTATGCGTGTTTTGAAATTTCTATTTAGAAAGGAAGCTTGATTTGTATGGTATTTCATAAGAAAACAAATAGAAACTTACCAGGTCAATGCGTGAATCCGAATGCATAACCTTGTCTCAATGCATGCACATTCGGTTGGCTCTCATCCATACTTTGCTTTGCCTTTCAGCTTGCAAACTTTTTAACAAGGAAGATAACTTATATTCCCACAGCAAGCCAAGCATGGGCTGAGACTCTGCAACACTACTTGGATGTTTTTAATTTGATGCCATGGGATATCAATAATCCTCTTATGAAAGGACACTCTCCTCAGCCCAGCATCCTGGCTTCAGACTTCTGTCAGAATATACACCAAAGAAGGTGATGCCCTGTCACTAACTAGAATATCTTTAGTTTTCTTTTGAGTTTTTAGTTGTTGTTTTTTTTTTTTTTTTTTTTTTTTAAGCCAATCAGATGGGGCTGAGAAGCTAGTGAGGGAATTTGGATAATAACTCACTAGATGAGCTTTTAAGGTGTATCTTCCTGAAATAAGCTTTGGAAAGTGTTGACATCATGGTCCTAACACATCTTTAAACTGAATTTGCAATAGGATTCTTTTATGCTTTCCCACTTACATTTTGAAAATCAAGTATCTTTTCCATCATTTTTTTTTTTTTTTGGGCTGGAAACGAGGCTTCAAAATATTGAAAGATAAAAACAGTGACCAGAATTCACTTAAATGTAAAGGGTGCTGAAGCTGAGCTTGGTAACATAAGCCTGTAGTCCTAGCTCTCCAGAAACATGAGCCAGGAAAGTTGAAAATTCAAGGCCAGCCTGACCTAACCAGTCACTGTCTCAAAAACAGTGCCCTGTGAATCTCTGTGAGTTCGAGGCCAGCCTGGTCTACAAGAGCTAGTTCCAGGCCGGGCGGTGGTGGCGCACGCCTTTAATCCCAGCACTCGGGAGGCAGAGGCAGGTGGATCTCTGTGAGTTCGAGACCAGCCTGGTCTACAGAGCTAGTTCCAGGACAGGCTCCAAAGCCACAGAGAAACCCTGTCTCGAAAAACCAAAAAAAAAAAAAAAAAAAAAAAAAAAAAAAAAAGAGCTAGTTCCAGGATAGACTCCAAAACGACAGAGAAACCCTGTCTCAGAAAAACAAAACAAAACAGAACAACAACAAAAAAACCCAAAAATCAAACAAACAAACAACAACAACAACAACAAAAAATAAAAACAGTGCCCTGATGTGTAATAATTGCCCATCCTTCAATTTGGTCAGTTTCAAAAACATTAAAATTGCCACTTTTACATATAATTAAACACATTACTTTTTAACATGAGAAATTCCTGATAAATGCTTCTCAGTTTTGCCAGACGTGGTTATACTCAGTCATTCTGAAACATCTCATTTCAAAGAAAGAAAAATAGTCTTTTCTCTTAATGATTAAAAAACATTTGAAACTTGGCCCTATGAATACTTGCAAATGCTGGAAACTCTGGTGACCTCCGTGATATGGGGACCTTCTTCTTTCCATGACACTAAAGTCTAAGTCCTCCAAAGGAGAAGTGAGAGAGATGTCACCTCACTATGGAAACAGGAAGAAGGAAGTCTTTTCGATTTAGGACAAAAAAAAAAAAAAAAAAACTCATTTGACTTTGAAATAAAGATTACTGCCCATTATAGGATTCATTTTATGGGTTATTGTAACTTGTTCATATGAAATTGAATGATAAGCTGTGAACATATTAGGATTGTTTGTAAACGGTTATCTACAAAGATGTCTTTCCAGTGGGGTATGATATCAGTCTCCCTGTCGGCCTACTAGAAAAAAGAAAAGACATCAAGACAAGGTGCTTTTGTTGTGGCCTTATCGGTCACAAGTGCAAACTGTCCGCTCCAGTTAGACTTGGGACGGTAAGTGTCCTCCGGGGACGGTGTAGGATGAGCCCTCAGGATTTCTATGTACCAAACACGCTTGCTGCCCCTTTGGATTCTCTTTCCTTGGGACGCGAACCATGCCTCTTACCTTTCCACAAAAATGCCAGCCTGAACAGCGTGGACGATGCTCCGAAACTTGGGTTTTTCCTCGGGTTTCTTCTTCGTCATCCCCATTTTCCGCGTAAAGGTAGAAGCCAACCAGTCCCGGACTTCCGATGGGACTGAGTCGGTCTGAATGTCGCTGAGCTCATCTTCGGGGTCAAGAAGTCTTCTACAAACACACGTAGAGGTAAACACTGGGAGAGGGGAGCAAAAACTAACAAGGAAACATGCATCGCAATGTTTTCGCTCTTTCTCTGTTTCTTAACGTGAACTGTTTAAAAGAACGGAGTTAACATTTGGGAAGCTGCCGAGTTTTCAAGTTGATCCCTTGCTGGAGGCAGGAAATGGTACATGATCGCATCTGCGGCTCCCCAAATACTGAAGGACAGTATTAGCAGGGGTTTGTCAGTCTCATTAATATGCCATTCTAATGGCGATTAAAACAAAGAAAGACAGGAAGGAAAATTCATAAGTGTGTGTTACTGAGAAAGCAAGCAGAATGGGAAGAAAAGGTGGTTGGGGCTATCACAACTCACAATTTTTCTGTCCATTTCATATAACACCAATGCAATGTACATGCCCCCCCCCACACACACACACACAAACACATGCATGTGTTATTTAGGGAAGAATAAATAAAAAGATTGCACACTTTCAGTCAAGATGCAATTTCTTTTTCTGAGCACTTTCAGTCTGAGTTGTTTAGCCCATAGCTGTGGTGTGCAAGGCTGCCAAGAGCTATGGTGAAAGCTCATTCCAGGAGTCTAGCCTCTGAGCGGGTGGATCACTGTCAGTAAAGACCCAATTTGAACATAAGGGTGAAAATTTCACAGGTTTGGAACTTGTGATCAGGAACCAAGTGTCGCAGTACTCCAGACACTAAGGCTCCTGATGGCAAGGCTGAGGCCAACCTGGACCAGCTTGAAATGAAATCTTGTCTCTACAAAGTCAAAACAACATAGAGGACTGCAGGCCCAGGACATCAACAGAGTGTTAAGGAGACAGTGCAAATTGAGTTCTGGGAAGTGGCATGGACCGGTTGATAAGAAGCTGTAGCTGCCACAGAGGAGGGAGCTGAGGGAGCATCCTGACTGAAAGCCTGCCAGGGTCTGTAACTGAGAGCTTACTAACAACTCGAACTGGAAATAATAAGTGAAAGTTTTCCCACTAGATAGAAAGCGAGCTACACAGACCAGTCTGCTTCATCCACAGAACTCAAAGTAGCTTTGTTTTCTTGACAGGGCAGCAGATCGATAACCAGATATCCTTGGCATAGTTTATCTCTGGCCTTACGCTCTGTAAATCAGCACGACCCTTTCAATGGTCCCCTCTGTGTGTTGCTCCCTTCTGCACACATACACGATACTTATTTTTCATGATGTTCATAAATACAAATGCATTTATGAAACAGTAAAAATAAACACTAAAGTGCTGGAGTTACAAAACTACATGTACATATAAGACAAAAGACATTCAGTTGAATATTCATGCTGATCAATACTCACTTGGTAATTTTTTTAACCTTATTTTGCTTCTTGGGCTTGAAAGAGTTTGATTTAGTACTAGACCACTGACACTGTAATTCAAAGTAAATTTTTTTTACAGCTCTTTTGCCCATTTCAAGGCAGATTCCTTAGCCCATCTTAGCATGGTATTTTGATACATGCCTTGAAATTTTCATTACTTAAAGACTATGCCATTTCTATTATCTCTTATGCAGTGATCAGCTAAGGTTACAGAGCAGGGCAGCTGGAACAGGAACCATTGTGGTGTAATTGCATGATGTCACCGTTCTTCACATTCTTGCCTCCCAGTTCTTACCAGAGGGCTGAAACAGAATGCCAGCCGGATGGTAACCATTGCCCAGTTTTTCCACCACACACTTGTATTGGGGACTTGAAGGCTGCATATTCTAAACTCACAAACTTCCCAAGACAGATGGCTAAACAAGACAAACTTAATACGTGTGACCGGGGTGTGTTACTCGGAAGTCTGGCGATTTGTAGTTATGATGCATGCAAATCTTCATTGAGAAAGAGCTTGGGATTTCAGGGGAAAGAATGATCTTTATTTATTATAGAATAAAGGAATAAAGGAAGGGAGCATCAAAAGAGAAAAGCAGGGAATCCACCATTGTCTACCGTAATGGCACATCTTGAAACAGCAACAGATACTTCTCCAGGGGTCCAGTTGGTAAGACAATGGGGATAGGATGCCTAGCTCTGTGTTTAAGTGATGTGTTAGATGTTTCTACGAAGGTCTGCTTTTTTAACATGAAGATGGAGTAAAGTAAATTACCCTTCAAAACATGCATAGGCCTCATCAAATCAGTTGAAGGCCTTAAAGAAAAAGATGGAGTTATCTTAAGGAGAAAACTCTGAGTTGGGATAACACCTAGATTCAAGACTACAACATTCATTCCCTATAAATTTCAGCTTGCTATAGGCCGCCTTGCTGATCGTCAGTTAGCTCTTAAAACTCACTTCTCTGCCTCTCCACTGTATGAACAGCGTGGACTAACTCCCTCTGTAAACTAGTCAGATACAGGTAAAGGCTTGCCCTATATTGATTTCTGAGAGCATATTGTTTCTTTATCTGCTTTTAATATATAAATAAAATCCTATCTAAATTAGGCATTTAAACACCATATTCTTGAGACATATCAACACTATTGTTAGCCTATAAAATGATGAAAAATTGAAAACTTCTGGGAATGATGTTGGAAATTTTGAATCCCAGCACTCAGGAGGCAAAGGCAGGTGGTTGTCTGTGAGTTCAAGGCCAGCCTGCTCTACAGAGTGAGTTTCAGGTGAAGCAGGATCTTATCTCAAAAGAACATTTTCTTTTTGAAAATGCAGCATGGTCCTTCTTTGTATGAGATATAATTATGACAGGAAACACTACTTTGGATACGGTCATCAGGAGTTGTGTCATTTAAGACCCAAAGAAAGAAAAAGAATTAAAGATTGGAAAAATCTAAGAAAAAGTCATTCTACAGAGATGGAAGAGCAAATGCAAATCCCCTGGGAGAGGCAGGATAAGAGAAATGT
This sequence comes from Microtus ochrogaster, assembly GCF_000317375.1. NCBI lineage: Eukaryota > Metazoa > Chordata > Mammalia > Rodentia > Cricetidae > Microtus > Microtus ochrogaster. The sequence continues at coordinate 88,837,695 of NC_022011.1, forward strand.
TTGAGAACAGAGAGAAGGCCAAAGGTGGCTAATGGGTACCAGAAGAAGCGGGTGGAATTTCCAGGAAGAGCTAACAAATACCTTCCTGTCTCTGCCCTATGTTCTTCAACCCTGCCAACACTACACCCCTTTTCTTCTTTATCCTACCAGTCCGTTCCTTTCCATCTTTATCTTTGTAGTCATAGAACATTCAAGTCAGTAAACAGTCAAGAATCCTGGGGTAGGGGAAGCACTAAGATGAAGATTATAGCAGAGTAAAACAGGAGAGCCTTGCATGCTGGGGTCGGGGGCTGTATACACGGATACAACTAACGGCCTCTGCTTCTCACTCCCAGCGTTCTTCATCCTGTGTCTTCTCTCGTCCTGCAATCTCCCTGGTGTTCATTTCCTCTTAGCACCACTCAGGGTAATTTGATGTTTATCTGATCAATCATAATATAATATGGACTAACATCATTGGACTTTTGTGGACAGAGAGTTATCATAAACACTTTTCAGATGTGGAAATATCTGAATATTTGCAGAAGGTTATGTCACCAAAAGCACAATACCTTGTATTTGGTTTATCTCTCATTCTCTTCACTTCTTACATAAACTTGTACAAAGAGAGGTTGTTAAAAATGGGTTTCTAAAATTTTTATAATTTAGTTTGGTCCAAATATCAATGGTTTGATTAACCTTTATCTTACAGTCAGAAGGCAATGTGAACATAAATATTTGCCCTGTGAGAATTGTTAAGAAGTAAGTCTTCCTGTTTTAGAAGCAGGCAGTGTGAAAATATAACTATTGGTATATTTTCCTTAAGAATCCATAAAGTGCGCTCTACAGGGAAGAAATGATAGAGCACATATATGTAACATGCTACCACTGTTGACCTCTAAAACATGTTTTGCTCTTTGACATGATGGTTCTAATCCCAACGAGAGTCAGCAAAGATTAAAGAGAGGTTCTCAGACAAGGGTACCAGAGAATGAGAAAAACTGACCTTGCATCCGATCAGTGATCAAGTGAGTCTTTGGAGCTATTTATAGGCCAAAATTTCTCTCCAAATAAGATGACACATCTCCCAGAGGACTTACAATTTGGACTAGAAAGTTTGCGGGGAAAGGGAAATAAAGGAGAAGGCAGCCTCGGAAGGAGAGGTCATGGGATTTTGACTCTTAAAATTGTGTGTCAGTGAAAACATTTCTGTCTGCAGTGGGCTCTTGGAAAACAGGCACACCCAGGGAGCCACAGCCCTTTCCAGGAAGTTGGTGGCCAGGGTTAAACTTAAATATTACAATTCAAAAGCTGGGTGAGATTGGGGGGGGGCATTTATATGATAAAATGTTTACTTCAAGAAGTAATTAACTCGTCCATTTTACCCCTAACATCTGATAAGCCCAGAGCAGGAACACAGTTCTCTACAGAAGACAGAATCACTATTTTCAGAAGACAGAATCACTATTTTGGTGTTTTTTCTCTGGTGAACAAACTATGTGCCCTGTGCTTCAATTTTACAATATCTAAAAGGCTTATTGTAAGTTAGCATGTGACGTGCCGACTCTTTGTATGGTAAGACTGTGACCACCTTCTCCTCCCTCCCCACCCCGTCCTGCTCAGGCCCTCAGTTTCTAGGTCTCACCTTCTAGTCAGATGCTCAGCACCCCTCCCCAGTGTAGTTTCTCTCCACCTGCTGGCCCTCAAAAGCAGCTGATTCTTGGCTCCTCTTAGGGAGGAAGGGCAGGTTCCGATAATGAGTACATCAAACACAGAGGCCTTTCTTTAAGAGAAAGGATATCAGAGGGGAAACGATGGCCTGGAGATCCGTGCATAGGGGATTTAGAGAAATGAGAACATGACAGCAGAGTCCAGTACCCTAGCACCTGTGAAAGGCAGAAGGAAACTGCTCCCAAACATGCTTTAGTTTGAAGACATGCCACCTCTATGGAGGGATAGGCATAGGTTACCACTGACACCAGGAAGCAGAAGTCATTGTTCAGGGAGGCAGAACTGAGACTTATGCTGAATTCACCTCTTCCATGTGGTACCCTGTTTTGGGGGTAGGATAAGAGGAGCCCACCTATCTACTGTAGACAACATCTTTTGTAGTCAGTGTTTCCCTCACAGAGGAACCCATTAAAGTTGCTTATTTAATTAACACGACTGTGCTCTGAGTTGACTAACATCTTCTCTCAGTTGCCTATCCACCAAAGAAACCCTGAACACGAAAACAGTCTCTCACTCAGATCAGAACCAGCTGATCACGATTCCAGTCAACTCTATTGCTTATGTTTTGAACCAGGAAAAAAAGGCAAAATTTAACTCATTCAACACTCAAAAAACTACCTTGGTGAAGATTTTCACCTTTGTCTACTTTGGTGACTAACGAAAGGGCACAGAACCCGAAGAGATTTGCTCAGTCAGTGGCTGTGACAAATTCTGAGATCCAGAGTGCCTGAGTTTGGCATCTGGGCCTTTAACTGTTGAGATCGTCTTCATTTTGAACGTATGATTTTCTTACAAAGTACACAGACTAGAGAGTGCCTTCCCATTAAGTAATAGTACCAGCAGCCATTATTCTCCAGCTGATCTATACTTTGATATTTAGAGATAAAAATAATCTAAAAAATTCTTGGTTGGAAGAGAAAACTGGTGGTAGGGAGAAAAGATGAATTTGAAGACATAAATGGGAGGTAGAATTGGTCAAAACTCATTTTATACACTTGAAAAAGTATCAAATATCTAAATGTCAAACTCATTTTACACATGTGTAAAAGTATCAAATATCTAAAAAGGAAAAAAAACATATAGGAGTTTAGCTTATTGGTAAAATACTGGTAGAAGAAAGCTTATATTTATTTACAAAGCATTCTCTTCCAGAGAAATATCAGATGGCAGAAATCTATGATACTTTGGGAGGTGATGTATTCATTGCTAGAAGGGAATCAGGTGTATTTGAAATTCCATTTCTGTCATCACTAACCTAACTCCTCAGTTCTAAACACAATGAAATGAATCTTCCAGGCTACTATCAAAGCATGTTCATGTATGTATGCATGTATGTATTCCCTATACTGCTCCAGAAAGAACAAAAATCTCACACATTCTCAAGCTTTGTGGTTGTTTAAAGCAGATCCAGTCCCCATTTTCTATAAATTGTGAGAATATGACCATTGTGTATGAGAGAGCACAGGATTGACCGTTTGGGTGGAGAAGGCAGTCATGCTGTTATTAGCTCAAGAGACAGATTCCCAAGAGGCAGATCTTGGCTATTAGAAGGTTGGCTAAGGATAGTGTGGAAGTCAGAGGTGGCCTTCCCGAAATTAAGGCTTGAGAAGGATTTGGCAGCTCCTTTGTATTCACCCAGGGAAGTGATATCCATACTTAGGGAGGTCCTGCCCTCTGGGACAGGCAGGAAGGGCCCCCAGGCATGTCCCAGTAAGGCTCTCAGATGGAATCAAGTTTCAGGGATAATATTTTATTTTTGGAGTGTGTTGGGGACAAAAGTGAGAGAGGATGAAATGAGCAGAATACCGCCCCAGGCCTCTCCGGGGACTCTTGGCTTCCCATTAGGAAATCTTAGCTCAAAACTCATCTTTGAATACATTCCATTAGGCACAAAGCTTAAAACTCTGCTAATTGCCAAGTTTTTGATTACTAAGCATCCTCTGCTTCATCACCTAGTACCTGCGTAGCTGGAAAAAGGCATCACCTATGTGAATCTCAGTTCCCGCTCAGAACAACAGAGACGGGAAGAGCATTGTGCCTCGTGGTGCCACTGAGGATGGAGGGGAGAAACTGAGGGAAAGTTGATTAGAACCACACCTGTCTCACAGTAAGCTCTTGCCTGTGTGGATTAGTCTACGCAGATTTCCTTTTATTAACACATAGGAAAAGGACTGGCATCATGGTGTCACAAGTGTTTGAAACATACATAATATGAAGACTTAGGAGAGCATATACATATATGCATGTGCGCACATATATATGTATATACATTTATTATATATACATACACATCCCACATATTACATGTGTTTACATGCACACATATGCATATCTATATACACATATATATTGCATGCATATACATACACATTACAAAGGCTATGAAAAGGCAGTGGAGGAGGGTCTCATAAATAATTTTTACATATTTTAAAAATTTACCTAGTAGAATAGGAAAAACAGCAGATGCAGAAGCAGAACAGACAGTAACAGGTTGAGGCGAGAAGGGGAAACAGGAAGACAGAGTTACTGCGTAGTTGGCTCCCCCATTTCCTTCTCTCCAATTCTTCCCCTACCCCTTCACTTCCTTTCTTTCCTGCCTTCATGCATTAAACCCATCGAACCCACAGAGAGCTGCCCATATGCGCATGGCAGAACCATCTACTGGAGCGTGGGTAGCCTCTCGGCGACCACACACCTGAAGAAAACTGATTCTGCATGACTCAGCAGCCACCAGTTGTTGTTGTTGATTGCCTTTCAGCTCCAGATAGGATTTCTTTATCCACGTGGGATGCAGGCTGGCTAGGCCTTGTGTATGCATTCAGCGCCAACGTGAGTTGATGCAGGCATAGGTCCTACCATGCCCAACAATACTCTTTGGCTGTAGAAATCCACCACCTCTGGCTCCTACGATCTTTGTACGTTTTTATGAAATGAGTCCTGAGTTTCGGAGTGAAGGGGTATGACTTAAATGTCCCAGTGAGATCAGAGCACGCCACAGTTCATCGTTCTCTGTTGAGTGCTTACGGTCTCTGTATCCATCACCGTGTACTGCAAAAAGAAGGTCCTCTGAGGAGGACTGACTGCAAGATAAGAACTTGGGAAATGGTTTGAGACTGTGTCCATTCAGCAGAATAATAGTGACGGGTTCACCCTGGGGTCCATGACCTAGCCAGTAACGGGGTTTGGTCCAAAAACAGTGGCATGGATGAGCTGTCTCGTGGAGGGGTCTTGTGTCCAACTAGAAAGTTATTCATTATTTCTATAATATTCATGTCAGTCCTGTGTGAGTCTTAATCATGCCAGGCTAATGGTCATTGTCGCTTACAGGATTCATGGTTTGCTAAATATAAGGATCTAACTTAGAAAGCAGATGTTATTGCTTAGAATCATGGTAAGGCTGTGGTGAGATCCTGGTGGGATGACAGATTAGGAGCATAAGTTAAGAATGGAGCTGACTTATGTGTCCAGAAGGATGCTATCAATGGCAAATGACACCAAACTTGAGGTACAGTAGCTTAAATACAAAGAAAACACATCATTTTCACTAACATTAAAACTAAAGGCAGGTGAGGGATTGTTAAAATCAGCAGGTCAGGGCTGGGGTTATGAGTGAACTGTTGAGAGCGCTGACTGCTCTTCCAGAAGATCTGGTGTTGATTCCCAGCACCCACAGGGCAGTTCATAGCCATCTGTAGCACCAGCTGCAGGACTCTGATGCCTTCCTTTGCCCGCCATGGGCACCACACATGCATGTTGCGGGAGGTCCTTCCGCTCCTCCAGCCTATAGCCGCTGAGATACCCGCCCATTGGGGCGTGGTCTCTCTCCCTTTAAAAAAGCGGCCACTTC
>NC_022011.1:88847864-88848442 GCF_000317375.1 Microtus ochrogaster
TTAATTATAATTCCAAACTGCTGTGGCATCGTTTGTGACTTACGTCTACACATGCAAGTCATACACGGGTATACATGCTGACAAAACACTCATACACAAAACCCAATAAAAATAATAAAAAGAGGCAATCAACTTGAGAGTGGAAAAGGACATCAGCAGGGCCAGGGAAGGAAGAGGAGACAGGGAAGCCATGCACTTCTATTCGATACATTAAAAACAGCATTTGAAAGTGAGAAAGTTCGCAGTATCAGCGAAGACTCAGATTCCCTTCATCTGTTTTAGAACCAATTCTTAAGGGCAGCTTTATTCTTGTGACAAGATAGCTTTTCTGTGAATGCTCATGCTAGAGAAGCGTCGCTACACAGGGCTTGTCAGACAAGGATGAGGGTCTGAGTTCCAATCCCACATAAAAGCCAGGCAGGGTAGTGTGCTCCTGCAATCCCAGCCCTGGGAATAAAAAGACAGGAGGGTCTCTGGAGCTTTCCAGTCATACAATCTAGTCAAATAAGTGAGAGAATGATTGAGGAAGATACTCAACCTGGCCTCTAATTCACACACACACAGACACACACACGCAC
>NC_022011.1:88848608-88881986 GCF_000317375.1 Microtus ochrogaster
ACACACACACGCACACACACATGCACACACACACGCACACACACACCACACACACACACGCACACACACACACACCACACACACACACACCATACACACACACACCACACACACACACACACACACACACACTTTAAAAAAAAACACTAAAAAGAATCATACCCCTCATACTATTGTCAGCCATCCTATCAATCTTTATATAATTCCCTTTGGGCAGAAGGATGTCACATATTGATATCTAAAGACAGCAGCTAGGAAACTGGGAACTGGGAACTGGCCATTGGCTTCAGTCAATGAGGATTCAGCCTCTCTAACCCCTGGGCTGATTGGTCCCTGGAAAAGGATATGGGATATAATTTAGGAACAAACTTTGGAGTATAGTCTATTTAAATATGAATAGAATTAAGCTGATTGCTTTATATTTCAAATTTATTAACTTCTCCTAAAAGCTAATAGGGTAGCTCACATGACTGAGAATTTCATGCCATAACATGCAGAGATATCTGCAAACTGCATGATCAGTTGTCTGAGATATGATTGTCAAATGATCACCATGTGTGTCATTAGAAAAGTACGGGTTTAAAGAAACATATTTTTCAAGTCTAAGAATTTATTTTAAATGTCATAATTGTGAAATCTTATTTAATATGTGGAGATTTTGTCAGTCGTTTCTAAAAACAACTAATGTTTTTTTGTTGTTGTTGTTTTGTGGGGATTTTTTTTTCCCCTTCACATTAGTGGAACTGTTTCTAAGGATTTACAGAAAGTAACAAACCACCCAGATGGTGAAATATAAAAATCAAACAAAATTGGTGCGACTTTTCCCTGCATGGTTTTCACACCCATGTGCGAAGTGAGTCCAGCCTACAAACACAGCATTCCACATGGCCACTCCTCTTCTAGCTTATACTGCAAAACAGAGTTCATGAACACCTTGTCACTTGCTTTTGATGCTTTCCCGCTTTCCGGCATACACATTTCACCTGAACATATTTTCTCAGGGTTCCCTACTAGTGAAACTGACCAAAGCAAAAGTTGCCTTTCCAAGTTCTTCCGCCCTAAGCAAACAACTGATTTCTTGCCCCTTCCTGCTGTCCAGGGTTGGGGTTGGCTAGTCAGGAGCAGGTCTCTGTAAGGACAGGTGGGGACGAATGGTCACAGAATTCTACAGCAGAAAGGAACTGAGAACTCATCTTCTGTGTGAGAAAAGCAATGGTTGAGGAAGAAGAGAAAAAAAACTTTCACTAATCACTAGGAGGAGAGAAACCAGGAAAATAGAATAACAGCTGAACTTCCAGCCAAGGGCTTTTCTCAAGATCCTACCTCCACCCTCATCCAGGTCCTCTCTGCTGGTAGAATGAACAGAAGCAGTTTTGTGTTTATTGCACAGCTAACAAGATGTAGTTAGTGGATTTTAAGAATATGCCCTCTCCATTTTTAATATCTTGACAAGTGACTTAAATAGCATCGACCTCATACTTCTCCTGGGACCTATGACACAGGAGCCTATGCCTCCAGTTCCCCTAGACACTTGGCTGTTTGACGATAAACTTGTTGCCCCACTCAAAGCAACCATGCATAAGAATGGGCTTGTGAAATTCTGTGGCAAAGAAAATCTTTTTCTTCCTTCTAGGTTAGGCAGTTTGAAAAGAGTTAGGAACTTGGAAATACTGGTAATGTCTTGCCACAATTCACGGCACCAGAACAAGCAGAACAGAGAGGCTGATCTGCTGACATCATCTGTATCCTGAGTCAACCAACTTTATAGGCAGCCCTGGCAGTCAGTGCTTTGGGTAATGGGAGCTAGTAAATCAACCATTTTGTTTAAGTGGGCTTGGCTGACACATCTTCAAAGACATTCATACCTCAATCTCCACTTTCCTTCCCTTTCTCTGCTCCAAATGTGACAGGAACACACAGAGCCAACATCAAAGTGATGATCTCAGGGAGTTTTTTCTCCCCATCACCACGGTCCGATGACTGTGTGATTCGCCGTCCACAGTTTGACCATGATTACTGTAAACCCTTACCCACCCTAGGTGAGCAGCTGAGTCCAGTTGTAACTGGGCTCTCCAGTTCATCAGCACGGCTCACAGGCATTCACCGAAGGACTCCTGGCTATGCAGTTAACTCCAGCTAGCTTCTGCAAGGATGTGGTGCCATTAATAGTTTGTTCTCTTTCTACTGCTGTATCTACACTAGCAAATTCTGGAAACACAAACTTAGTCATTTCTTCAAAAGCCTCTCCCTGTGAACTCTGCACGGGTGTCATAAGGTAGCTGGCTGCTTATTCCCTTTGTTGAAACTGTGCTTAAGAGGCATTATAAATTTCCAAACTCATTCAGTTCTCCCGGAGACATTGGATTTCCCAGTGCAGGACCCCAGGCCATGCTATCCCTCCAGTCCCTATTTGTCTGCTCTGTGGCCTGTGTCTGTGTTCTGCTCCTAGTCTTCTTTCTGTAGGTTTTTCTCTCTGATTTTCTTAGCTCTTTAAAAATCTTCACCCACCTTTCCACTCCTTCCACACTTCTCTCAAGTGTCCATCCTCACCCTTGGCTGCGATCACTAATGTAATACTGGAACCAAGAGATTAAAAAACCTCAAGGGTTGGAAGGGAGATAACCTGACATTTAAAAAGTTTTTTTTTTTTTAAAAAAATGTATCTTTTACAGAGGCTTAATTTTAACTTCTGTGTGACTGTTGCTTTGTTTTATTGAGAAATCTCTTGAAGAGGGCTTTTAGTTGCATTGAAGAAAAGATTCTACTCTGCCATACAGAAGACTGAACAATGGGACAGGGCAAGACAGCTTCTTAGAATAGTCATGGACAAGGCTGCCTTTGTAAATGCTTATATAGCAATGTGGATTCTTTACCCTATCATTTTTGTATACATGGATTTTGATTGTATTACTCTGGCCAAGATGTTAATCCTTGAATGTTGAAAGTCCAATTTAACATCAATCTTCTTGGGCCCCCTTATGGTGACCTTGGGCTTGAGATTCTCAATTGCAGGTAGGAAAAGATGTTGACAAGTTGCCGTATGGCATGGTGAACTGGTTCCAGTCAGGCAGACACACAAACTGAGAGGATTAGGCTACACCAGGCCCTCTGTGAAAGGCCTTGAGCTCTGACTTCTGAAAGCACCTGCTAGGAAGATCTTCCAGCACGTCCTGCTAATCTGAGCTTCGTGAAGAACTGGAGGTAGGGTTCAGCTCATGCTTAGAAGCCTGCCTATATTTAGTTGGGCCTGAGAAGAAAAATAGTGGCCTCTCTAGGAATAAACAGGTGGAAGTCAACACCAGCTACAGAGCAAAGTGAGAAAACATATTGATGGAATAAGCAGATATTCAGCGGACATTATCAAAACCTTTAAGATGGGGAAGACATCCAAATAGTAAATGAATTCCAGCTATTAATGACTAAGACAACCAGAATCTCTGGGTTAGAGCTCCCAGTTCACTTCTCTAATTGGCATTCATTGTCACATTTCATGTCCATTTATTGAGCACCTTCTGAATGCCTTCGAGCCTCACAGTCTCTTCTTAGAAGGTCTATCTTGAAGCGTGGTCAGAGAGCTATGCCAGAGAGCAGGCTCATTAGCCCTCTTCAAGAGATTTTTCAATAAAACAAAGCAACAGTCACACAGAAGTTAAAATTAAGCCTCTGTAAAATATACAATTTTTTAAAAAAACTTTTTAAATGTCAGGTTATCTCCCTTCCAACCCCTGAGGTTTTTTAATCTCTTGGTTCCAGTATTACATTAGTGATCGCAGCCAAGAGTGAGGATGGACACTTGAGAGAAGTGTGGAAGGAGTGGAAAGGTGGGTGAAGATTTTTAAAGAGCTAAGAAAATCAGACAGCTAAGAAAAGTGACAGTCTGGTCATGAATGGCTTGAATTCAGACTCTAAATTCTTACCACACATTCTTACTCCCTCTACCTACAAGGTTGTTTCTAGTTTTTCAGTCTCTGTAACACTCAACCTTCTTTGGGGAGCGACTCAGCCTCGGAGATCACCTGTGTCTTCCCCATTCTGTCTCCACTATAATCACCAGCTCTCCATCAGTGGCACTCTTGATTCTGATGACCAGTATGCTTGATAATACCTTACCATCTTCAGCCACTATCTGATAGGTCAGAAGAAGTTCATGGGTAAATCCTGCACTCAGTGGTTTCAAGGCTCTTACCCTCCCCAACTATCATCACTCAGTGTCTGCCAGTGCAACTTTTTGGAGTATTGGCTGGCATCAGTGCAGTCTCGGTCTGGTATGACTTATCCCAAGATAGGAACCGATAGGCTTAGTTAGACTTGCTTGCCAAGTGAGGATGTGCCAACCGGTGGATAACTGCCTTCATGTCTCCTTCCATCACTTTGTACATCTCTGTTTTTCCCTGGCTGTCTTCATTTTCTCCAAGACTCCAAACTGCTTTCAGGGAATTATTTGTTATTTTCTTTAGGAAGTTTAAATCCCATATCTTAATACATTATGTACCAAGTATACAACGTGTATTGTATTTTACACATATAGTAAAAATAATGTCTACAATCTAACTTTTACTCTGCCTGACATTATGTCATATTTAATCCTGTCAACCCCCCTCTGTATTTCATAAATGAAACAGCTAAGTACTCTAGATTAAGTCATTATTTCAGTTTTGAGTGGAGGATCTACTCGGGATAACCATAAAGATTGGTTCATATGAACTAAAATGAAAGAACAACTTATGTTTTGGGGATGCTAGCAAGCACAATATCCATTTTCAAAAGCAGGCCTCGCAAGGCAGCTGCACACCCTATTATTCATGCTCAAGGATGCTACTTCGCTTGGCTGTGTTACAATCCAAATAAGGACACGGGGATTCTTTCTAGATCACATGGATTACAAGTGTGCAACACTGAAAAATAATAGCCTCTGGAGACACATCTGAAAGACTCATAAATTTTGGCCTTTACATATGAAAATGTCTTTTACAAAACCTAACAAATGATCATACCCACTGTGGGATTGTACAATAATCTCCATAAAAGTCACATTTCTATTTCTATCAGAAATTTTATTTTTCTAACCCAAATCGTTTTTACAGAGAGATTTTTGTCTTGATTTGTCTTAACTGAAACCCTGTAGTCGGTCATCTTTAGTAGGAAGAAGTGTGTGTTTGTGTACACGTGTGATTGTGTGCACTGGTTAACTGACAGTTCCTATTTTGCCCTGTGATAAACTTTCCCCCAGACTAGCCAATTTTCAGCATCTCTATGAATCATTTGCAGAACCATTTTCTTTCTAGAAAGCATTTCCAAATTCAAACTTTCATAAACCAGGAGATCTTAAAATATAAATTAATGTGCAACTAAATATTGCCTGACTCTTCTTTATTTTGTTCAGTCTGTTTTACTAGAATTCCTATGGCAAATAATATGTTGATAACTGCAAACACATTTCAGAAAGATCCTCAGCGCCACGCTTCATGCCTTACAAAATATATAGGAAATCAATCCGTGTTGTACGGTTTTGCTCAAAATGCCTTCAGTACACATTTCTGGCACAAAATTCAAAGATCCTTGAGGGGTGGTCTTAGGTCTAACAGCTGGTACGATGGCAAGTACATAAGCGTAGGCTTTCCCGGGAAGACAAAATACCAATGTGCAGCATTTGATGTTCTCCAGGGCATAGTGTCCCATTGGAGCCAAGTCCACAGCAACAGCGTGTTGACAAAGAGGCACAACTGGGAAAAGATGAGAGGCAATGCTATCCGCATAACATGGAATCTTAGAATCTGTGATCAAAGTACCCATAAAAGTTCTGAAAATACATACATACATACATGTGTGTGTGTGTGTGTGTGCGTGTGCATACTACACACATGTTTGTGGTGTACATGTGAGTACATGAGTGTAGGTAGGTGCATGTGTCTGCACTCACCTGCAGCCCTGGGAAATACCCATCCGTCCACTGTAAATAAAGATATGAGTGTGTGAACTGTGGTTAATAGGCCCAACTCTAGTGTCAAGAACGCTACAGCTGTTAGCTCGCTCTTCAGTGTACTCTCTTGGGGAAGCCCTGGAAGGTTTCTGTGATTCATTGTCCTTATTTTCAAAATGGTAATAACAGAATTTCTATCTCACGGGGCTTCTGTGATGTTTAAATCAGCTTTAGTGCTCCCATTAGTAAAATGCAGAAAGTAATCACTCTGAGTATTGTATAAGAGAGCGGGGAGCTAGCAGCCTGTAGGAGGAGGTGTAAAATTGAGGAATTATATTATTCTGATGAACATAAAGCTGTGGAAGGATTTAAACAAAGGAGAAGGGCTCTGGGCTATAGCTCAGTTAGTGGAGCACTTGTCTAGCATGCATGAAGCCTTGTGTTCAACACCTAGCCCTACATGAACTAGACGTGGGCATGCAAGCCTGCTACCTCAGCACTCAGGAGCGCGGGGCAGGAGGATGAGAAGCTCAAGTTCCTTTTCAGCCATATGGTGAATTTATAGCCAGGCCGAGCTACATGACACACTTTTTCACATTAATTAATTAGTGTGACATTAGGAAGTGCTATTTTTTTACTAGGGGGATCCAATAAGACAACAGAAGTTAAGTTATTGTCCTGAGCATTTTCCCCTACCAAAGAGTAATTTTCACATGTAAAAACATTACAAATGTAACATATTTAAATGACTTAGGGATCATGGGCACCTAAGCTAGCAAAATAAAACATGAAGTCATAACTGTCCTGGGAAGGAGATTACCTAAAAATGAGCAAATATAGCACATCATCAATCAAATGAAAGTTTGAACATCTAGGCAAATAAAAATTAGCACTATGCTGCAAGATGTTGGAAGCCTCCAAAGAATTGTTGGCATTTTAAAATTCTTACATTTTATAAAGAAATGTAATGTACAATGTCTTGTCAAAAAGAGCATTGCAGAACCCTTAGACCTGCTAAGCTCAACCAACTTGTGAACAATAAGTAAATACACCTAAAAGAGAAATTCTGAAGAAACGCTAGCAGCCCCTCTGGCATTTAGTGCTTTAGTGCACACACACACACACACACACGACTGTCCCCTTGGAGTGACTACCCACATCATTTGCTCTCAGGGAAGATCACCAAGCAAACGTAAAGTTAAAAAGAACCTGTGATTTTCACCTCATCATGACTCCAAACCCAAGGAACTGCATTTTATGACCATCGAACCTGTGCCATCCAACCTGGTTGTGAATCTTTCTCTCAGAATGAAGTCCTTTTAATTGTGGAACATATAAAAGTTCAAAACAAGATTCCAGACCCCCCCGAAAACTCATGATTTGTGAAACAAGTAAAATAAAACACTATGTTTGTTCTAACCTATTATCCAGGAAAGGAGGAGAGAAAAAATACAAAATAAAATACATCAGTAGACCACTGGAAAATACATGACATTCAGGAGGAAGTGAGAACATGGAATGAAGGTGGAGGTAAGATTCTGAAGAATCATTTCCTCACATGCTTGGCTTCTGAGTCATACTGTAAGAGGCAAGCACCAACCTTCATTTCAGTTCTTTCAATAAGAGACCAAGAATCTAAAAGCACCTAGGCCAGATCCCGACCATGGATAACAATATGAATGTATTGCCAGTCAGATAACAGTGTGTGTGAAGTCCATACACAGAGGCAAAAACTCCCATCCCACACTTAATAGTTCTCACTGTCGCCCAAATCAGGTCTGGCTTAGGTGAACATGAACAGAGGGGGCAGGGCCCAAAGGCACACACTAGTGTCTTCTGTGCACTCTCCTGGTACTGGTAGTTTAATGATGAGGTTGGATAGGTGAAGAGTTATAGGGCCAGGATCTTAATGGATTGTTGGTGTTACTGCAATCCACATAATAAATTCCCACAGTCTGGAACTTTTATTCTATCATGGACTTCTTATGGCTCCTTCAGAGATAATTCACTAGTATACCTTGAACCTTATTTTCTCAGAAATTGTTACTGAACTGGCAGGGTTCAGGTCCTGACTGCCACATGAGAAGTCACTTCAGAATCCTTCTTTTTCCATCCACCATCAATGCTCTTTGGTACACCATGAAGCCTCCTCCTTGTCCCTTTTGTCTGACCCGAAGTCTGGATGTGCGCAGCTCTGCCGCTGCACAGTCTCTCAGCCCTGAGCTCAGAGGCTCATCTCTTTTCCCTGCAATACTTTTATTTCCCAGTGGGAAAGTCGGGAACCTGCCTCTGTTTTCTGAGAGCCCCGAGAAACCGGAGAAACCGCTCAAGTCCCTTGAGTACAAACACCTGTGAGGGAGAAGGGATTTGGGCTGAGAGCCACGGTGCTGCACTGACAGCCCTCTTCAAATAAATCTCCCTCTCCAAACCTTCTTCAACTGCCAACTGCAAAGCCAGGCTTAGGGCAAGGGATGCTTGACTAAATAAACCCTGTAAGCCCTCCATTCAGCTCTAATGAATTCATCTAACGGGTCTCACACCCCTTTTCTCGTAATATTGAAATATGAGATAATAGGAAAAACTCTTATATTAGTAAAAACTAGTCTCTTGGTATTTACAAGTCTAAGGAAACCGAAAGAGCAAGAAATTTAATTATTTTGTTTAATAAATTTACTGTTTGACTATTTTATTATAATCAAGTGTTTGGACTAAAGTATAATTTTTTTAAAAAAGAACAATATCCCATTTAAGTAGCTATATGAAAATAATTTCTAAATTTTAATAAAGATTTTTGACTTTTGTTTCATCACTAAATTTTGTTTGTAATATAGGAGGGTCAAAAACAGAGAAGACAGAGAGGAGCACTGAAGATGAACCGGGAGGGGCTAAGACTCACCTTGTCTCGTCGATATAAACTGCTTCCAGCACGGACGCCGCATATTCGATATTCTTCTTTAGGTCGACAACGTTGACATCGCCTTTCTCCAGCTGCTTCACTAAGCATCTTAGTCTATGTCCGAAAGGGAGACAAGGAGAGGAAAAGATTCTATAACAAAGTCGATCTAGCTCCATAGTAAGTACACAAACTAAGTAAAACATTTAACATGACTACTACTAGGTCATTAAACAGAGATATTTTCATTTTCATATAACTGAGACCAGTTTTTATAATATAAGTAATCATTTGAAATGATATTCTCTTCTCAGGACTATTAGGAGTATTAGTATATAGTGTGAGAATCACATTCAAGGTGAATTTTCCTGAAAATTCAAGACAACATGTTCAAAACACTTTTCTAAGATTTTACTTTTAAGACTAGAATTTTGTCTCTGATCATTCTGCTTCTTCAGGGCTGGCCATGTTATCTTCCGACAGCACCTTGACCGTTGTTTACTGTTTGCAACAAAGAGAAATGAGCAACTCTGGTCCATTGCCCCTCTGGTCCAGTGCTTCCCCCCAGGATACTCTTTCTCTGCATAGGCCCACAGCAATGGACTGAAATATCAAAATTTAGGAGCAAAAGAAATCTTCTTGACTTAAATCATTTTTATCTGGTATTTGTCATGGTGATAAACATTAATCAACACTAGTTCACTGCAACTGTTTTTCCAGCCAAGGTGAATCTGAAAAATATTTTCTCTTGACTTTGCCCACAAGGCCATGGGTTTCAATATTCAGAAGAATTTTAAAGTGTGATGTGTGGAGGCCCCAAACTGTGAGCCTGTTTCCACCTTGTCTGAAGGTCAGAGAGTTTCAGCTTGTTCACAATTGTTGACAGCAACCAGGGCTACACATTCTGACTCAGGATGTGGTTTCTTGGTTCTTTTGACATTAAGTCATCACCATTCTGTTGTTTAGGCAATGAAGATACCGTAGACCAAATATCCTGAAGGCAGTCATTCCCTACCTCACACTTCCAGCTTCAAAGAAGGAGCAGAAGTATGCTTGCATATCCTGACTATCTGTCAGGATGGAGTGGATCTACCTGTCTGAGTACTGACGTATAAAAGTGTATGGAAAACAAACAGGTGATTTCAGTATTCACTGGAACTCCCTTCTGATACCATCCTATGCTTAGTGTTACTTTTCTTGCACCTTTGTCCTCTTTACTATTTTTTCTGATCTCCATGCTCCTACCCTGCTAAGTGGTATTTTTGGCAAATCTGGTCTCCGACAGTGAAGTACAGCTAAGGAAGGTCTGGATCCTGATTGACACCAATTGTAAAATGACAAAGATGAATGTTTGAAGACCCTGAATCTGGAGATAATTGTGATGCATCAATATACATCCAATACAGTGAGATAATACAAAAATGACCTGGAGATGAATGTGGGACTTTGGGAATGTCTATGAATTAAATTCTACAGCACGTTTTCAGAGACACTTCTCTGAGCTGAACTGGAGCCCCATGCCTGTCTAGATCCACTGTCTGTCACTGAACACAGAAGAACATACGCCCTGTCTAGATCCACTGTCTGTCACTGAACACAGAAGAACATATGCCCTGTCTAGATCCACTGTCTGTCACTGAACACAGAAGAACATACGCCCTCTCTGTACATGCTGCAGGTAAGCAATGTGACGAGAACTTAGCTATTCCCTAGGTTGCCAGGAAATTTAATTCCATCTCGGTTTAAAGGAGTTGACAGAACACAACCTATGCTTGAGTACTAGCTAACATAGGGTACCTTTTATTTCCTAACAGTTTATCTTTGATAATTCCCAACACCAGGCTTCAGACTATCTGAGAACATCGCAAAAGGCAGTTGACATTTCCCCCACCAGAAGAAACACTTTCTCTGTAGAAAATGTCACACCTTTATTAAAACTTATTAAGGAGCTGTGAATTATTACACTTTCATAACATTAATTTCATATAATAAGAGACTCGCAGACACATCACAGAATGAGTTATACGTAGCAGTAAATGAGTTACACGAATCGGCAGAGCAAAGCAAAGCCCAACTTAAGGGCTCTAACAAGCGGCGTAAGAAGGAAATGATAAGTCCGTCATGAACCCTGATACACCATCAGAGTTTATGAAACACTGATGAGAACGGAACTAACACGTAAAGGATTCCTCATTTATTCACTGAGATGGGACACTGAAGTTGTTTTGGTTTTTGGCTCTTATGAGTAGTATTGCAATCAACACAGTTCAGAAGTCACTTTCATACACTGACTTTATTTTTATATGTAATTGCTTAGCTATTTCCTCCAAACTCAAAAGCCTCCTTTTCTGTACCAGAGAAGGATTTACAGCAACCTAGAAGATTGTGTCAAATCTGTGGGTATGTCTCTGTGGGTATTTCTAGTGGAAATTCATGGGCTGGGGGAAACAGAATGATGTAGAATCGCAAAATTCTCCTTTCTCTGTTCTCTGGCTGGCCTGCTGTGAGCTGGTTGGTTAAGTGTGTCTTCAATGTCATGATGGGCTGAATCCTCAGAAACAGGGAATGAGTCAAACCTCTCTCTCTTAAGTTGTTTCTGTCAAGTATTGAGATCATAGAGACGAACACATAGCTAACGCCCTGCCCGCTAAGGATGGCAGAGAAGCAAGGTGGGAACGACCTGTGCCTGGCATGGTGGCATGCACCTGGAATTGCAGTACTTGAGGTCTGGACCAGGAGAAAGACCATCAGTTCAAGACCAGTCTATGGACACAGTTGGATTTCATATGTATGAAACTAAACCTCATCTTGATGAATCAAATATATAACGAAAGAATCAAAGTGAAGAACCCACAAACGGAGTAAAGTTCTACAAAACGAGAGACGTGCTTCCTGAAGGTTACCCACAGGTTGGTTTGCTAACTCAGATGACTGAGTGGTCCCCATGGAGTCATGCATCAGCATCCTGTTATCATCACTCCATCAGCATCCTGCTACAGGAAGAGCTGTGATATATGTACAATGAGCATGCCCATCAGAAACGTGAACAAGGTTTGTGGGCAAAAATACTTTCCAACATAAAAGACTGAAGGACATATAAATTTGGGAATGATTGAGACTCCCCCTTTTTACTTCTCTCGTTTATAAGCACAAAATATTTATTTATCTATTTATCTAATCTGTCTATTTATTGGTTTTTTTGAGACAGGTTTTCTGTTTGTCACAAGGCTGTCCTGAAACTCACTCTGTAGACCAAGCTGGTCTTGAGCTTATAGAAATCCACCTGCCTCTGCCTCCTGAGTGCTGGGATTAAAGATATTAAAATTTTAAATTAAAGATATTAAAATTAAATATTAAAATATTTCTATACTCATATATTTACATGTTTATTCAGTAAATATATATATATATATGGGTATAGAAATATTGAGATAAATTTGAAGACTATGATATAAACACAGATGTAAAATTTTATTCAAGTTTTCCACTCAGAAAATTTGGTCATCATCATCATTATTATTATCATCATTAACTGTTTATGTTTTTTTTAAACTAGGCTACCAAGTATATCTGGGAAAATACCTATCTCATAAAACCTCTGAGGTTTTTGTCCATTCTTAGAAACCAAATTACACCATTTATTCCTTGCATATACACACCGAAATATCTCCTATTAATTCTGACCTGAGTCACATATGTAGCAGACATATGAAGAGGCAGACATATTTATCAGTAATGGAGTGCTGAGAATATGTGTGTGACTGGCTCACAAGGTCATCCGTGAAGGGATATCAGGAAGGAGCTAATAGGGGTGAAAAAGCACAGACAAGAAAGGGCAAGGGGAGGAACAGGAATTGAGATTCTTGTTTAAAAATGCCATAATACCTAATTCTTTGAAAGATACCAGAATGAAAACAAACACTGACTCAAATGCAACAAGGATGACAAAAATGATCCATGAGATTATTAAAATGTAATTATTAAAATGAAATCATAGAAACATTATGCTAATAAATTTAGCAACTCTTACAAAATGAGCCCTGAGAGACACAAACTACTAAAGCTCAAGAGGAAATGGACGCAACTGCTTTGTGCTAAAATAACTCTTTCCTAAGAACCACAGACTAGTGTTGAAGTTGTAACTCGGTAGGGATGCTAACACTCCCAGTACCCACGACACACAAATCACAGCCTGAAATCACACAGGACTGTCAGGACAAGAAGATACTGTGTCACTTTCAGGAAGCCCTGCTCACTCTGGAATCTAAAACAGCACAAAGTAACAACAAGGACAACAAAGCCATTTCAGATACTTTCTTCCCTGTTGCCATAGAATTGGTGAAGGATGAACCAAGGGCTCTACAGTTCCCTAAAAATTTGTATCATTGAAGAAAAGAGAAAATTGTGGGACCAATGGGTTACTACTGTGATTTCTGAGGGCTATGTGCAATAACATTGCATTGTATCTGGGATTTACTAAGGGATAGATTTTAGTCACCTTTACAGTCTTAAAAAATGTAACATATGAGAAGATGGATGTGCTCTTTTTCCTTACTGTAGTGATTGTATCGGTGAATCCTTACACATGTGTGTAAATAATGTGTTTTATACCTCAAACGTGTGTAATAAAACAGCATGACAAAGAATATTAGTCTTAAAATGCATTTAAATATGATTATAGTTTTCATTTAAAGGAACAGCATAATCCCATTGACAGGCAGTGAAGTCATCTCTCACTATATATGGAAAATTGAGGTTAGGGTCCAGATTTATGGCTCCTCAAATCTGACATAAACTAGGATAGTCTTTCATATATCCTGTGCAATGCCCCCATGGTCAAAATCACTGAAGGTTGCTTGTTATCGTTAGTGTTGTATGTGTGGTGTGTAAGTAGATGCTATGCTGTGTCCTTTAGGGCTCCATGACAGAGGGGAAACCTGTGTGTGTCCAGTTCAGTCGCAATGTTTCCTCCTCATTTTCAAAGCACAAGTAATTGAATCAAGAGACGTGGGAACCATGAGCAGCAAGCGCCTGCCAGCTGGGATGAGTGGGCTTTTCTATGTCTAAAATTATATCCAACGTTTCCTCTTCTCTAAGAATATGACAAGTTAGTAAAGTATTTATTACTACTTCAAGGGATATTAGTTTATTGTTTTACAGAAATAGACATTGCATAATTCCCAGCATGTAAAAGGAGAATTCCCTTTTAAGTACAGAGATCGTTAGAAAGGCCTTCAAGATCCACTCCTTTCTCCTTGGAGACAAAACAAACAAAATAAAATAAAATAAAACTGTACAACCATAACTCTAAGACAGAGCTTAATCATTTACACCTGGTCACTGTTAACAGCTCTGAAGCATTATTGTCTAAATAAATATATCCTAAAGCCTAGTGAATATATTTAAAGCTCTTGTGTCTTGATGAAACAAGAGACTTTCTTCTACTAATGAGTTATTTACTCAAATCAAGGAGACAGGCTAGGGATAGGGAACACTCATTACAGCTGCAGCGGAGAGCAGCTTAACGTCTTAAATGCCGTTCTCTTGGACGCTAGAGAAGTCATTGAGCACTCAGCTCGGCTGTACTTTGTTAAGCATCTCTCTCATTTGTCCCTCCTGTCTCTGTGGCTATGTATTATATTCCTTACACTGGAGTCTGACCTACAGAAAGAGACCAGACTGTAAATCAGAAGCAAGGAGGATAAGAGGAAGGAGCAGGGAATGAGAGGAGTGGAGACTTCATGATACTTGTTCATTCTCCCCAGAGGGTCTTCCTCCTCCCCCAGCTCCACCTCTGTGCCCTCCTCCCCTCCTCCCTCTTCTCTCCTCCCCTCCTCTTTCATCTCCTCTCCTTCTTATCTCTTCTACAGAGGAACCTTATTGGGAAACTCCCCACAGAGTTCTCTTTCAGACTCTCTCTCTCTCTCTCTCTCTCTCTCTCTCTCTCTCTCTCTCCTCCCCCCATCTTTGTCTTTAAGTCTTGTAATTATTCCATCCCCTTTCTGGCTCTTTTCCTGTCTCTGAATTTTATTACTCTTCTGTTCATTGATACTTCATGTCTTCGGGCATCCCTAAGGTGCCACACTACTAGTTCAGGGAGATTACATAAATTTAGCTTCCTCTGTGAATCCTGTACAAGTGTAGAGACTGTTAGTCACTTCTCACGTTACCTGTGCTGAGTCTGCTTTAGCCTACCACCTACAGCACACTCCATTGGCACACCGTCTTTCCCTCCTTCCAGGGATGGTTAGTGCAGCCCTGTGTGTCACTGAGAAGACTGTAGAGGCAGGAAAGCTGAGGGGGTGTTCCTCCCCTAGTCCAGCCCTCTTCCCCCTCTTCACAGAAAGAAAGAACACTGACTTTGAAAGCTGTTTTCTAGTCTATCTGTAGTGATTGGTATCCAGCCAACGGCATCGGAAGGCCTGGGCTGAGCCACCACCAAGGGAACGCTAGACAATCTGGAAATGCTAGAAACCCATAAGCAAATTGACTCTCTCCCATTGGCAGAGCTGGGTACTGAGATAACAGGTGTTGTTGGGAGGTGCTGATGCAAAATGAACCAGGAACTTTGTGGTATAGTTTTTAAATAAAACAAAAAGAAAATAGACAAAAACAGGATTTTTTAAATTTAAAATTCAACATGGCAGACTGCTTTTGAAAGGCTTCTGTACTGATCACCACGGAAACTTCACTAATATTACAAGAGAATTGAAGCTATAAACTAACAGCAAGGGCAAGGGGCACAGAAGGGAAGGCAAGAGAGGTTTTACCTCACAGCTTTGAGAAACCATGAGGAGTGGGAGCTGACTTGCTGTGAGTCAGGTAGTCACAGCCGAGAACCGTCTGGGCAGACAGTGTCAAGAGAGCAATTATCTAGGTCAGAGATCTGCCTATGAGAGCGGCTGTGAGGTTGGTTACTGATGCAGGAAGGACCCAGACAGCTATGGGCCGCGCTATTGCGTGTAGAGTAGGCCCCGAAATATGGGATAGTGAAGAAATAGCTAAAAATACAGAAGAGCATGTGCTGGGGACCTGGTAACAGAAGTTTCTTCTTCATGATTTTGGAGCTCTAGAGGCTGAGTCCTCCAGCAAGGCTAGCCCCTAGTTCTCTTCCCCTTTCCTTGTACCTCCCCTGGCAGAAAAAGCAAAAGAGGTCTTATTCAAAGGCCTCTTTCAGCAAGGCAGATTCCCGTTTACTAGCACTGTGGCTCAGATCTACTGGCATCCCACAGGCTCCTCCTCCAGATACCATCATCTTGGGAAGTAGGAGGATTAGATGTCACCATCCAGATTTGGGAGGACTGGAAACAAACCTAGCAAGTGGCTTGGAACATTTAATTAATGCAGAACCACGTACCAGCAAGCTTTAAAAATACACCAGCAGAGAAGAAAAATCTTATAAAAATAGATTTTTAGAGAAACATGCATGCAAAAAAATAAAACTACAGAAAGAAAATCAACACGGAATTTTTCCAATTATAACCGTACACAAGAAAGCCCGATAAACAGAAACATTGCTATGATAGTACCCAAAGCATAAAAGTCTTTCCGTTACACTTGACACTCAGCAAGAAGAAAATTGAGACTTCTAAGGAAGCTCTCGAAAGCCCAGGCTTTCCCCAGAGATGCAATTCCTAGCATAGGCAACAATCCAGCACAGTGTGAAGACCCTGTGAATGTTACAAAAAAAGAAATAAATCCAACAACAACAAAAACTTTGACTTCTAATTTATCTCTTTCTGTCTCTCTCTCTCTCTCTCTCTCCCTCCTGGGTAAGAATATTGTGTTTAGGTATTTATATGTCTGCCCCATTCAAGCCTACGCAGGTTATGCCCACGAAGCAGTGTTTATGCTCCCCTGGATGTAACTGCAGAGCAGATGGTGCGTGATTGCAGTCCCGTTCCTAGATTCAGTTATAGCGGCTAGTTGGGCATCAACCACTTAGGTTTACCAGCATCATTGTCTCCACATTACAGACATTGCTCATGGAAACCATCACATCTGCTACACACCCATCAATAATTCTTCATTCTGAAGACTTTCATCGTAGAGTTCATTTTCTCCTCACCCCCAAATGGTAGAGTTGCTCTGTAGCTCTGGAGTACAGTGTCCTCCCTCAGACTTCCCATGTCCACATTCTTTATGGGGCGCCTGTTTCTAGAGGCAGCGACTTTCTCCTTCCTCAGGTTTCCCCATCTTGGTTCAAAGCTCACATTCTCTAGTACCTTCCAACAAAATGTGCATAGGACACAAATCCTTGTGTCCCTGAATGATAATTTTTTTCCTTTCTTTCCATTTGCTTGACAGTTGGATAGAGTGCTGTGAGCTGGGAAGCATTTTCTCTGAGGATGTAGAAGCTCAGTTACCCTGTGCCGCGGAGTCTTCCACGTGGTCGCTGTGTTCCACGGATAGCTACTGCTTTTCTTCCTGATCATACACCGTATCTCACAGGCCACGAAAGCATCACTCTCCAATTACTTTTCTTTCGTTCACTTTTATTTTTGTAAAGGATTCTATCACAATTTTAGTCGGAAAGGAAGGTTCAAGTTGGAAAAAAAGGTATGTGTGACAGACAGTTCATTATCTTTATACAGGAAGAACAATGTTCATTTCTTGCTACTTGGCCATATTAGTAATGATAATAATAATATAATAATGAAGGTTCCAATAAGCAAAACAATAAAAATGGTTTTATGAAATATCAAAATAACTGAATGAAATATCAACGATTAAGCAGCTTACGGGGCAAATGGGCATGGACCCTTTGGTACTGGGTAAAGCTATAGATTGTCTATCACCATAGCTAAAAAGGACAGAGGGGTTTAAGAAGGGAAGAATTACAGCATAATCTGCAGTTCAAGGGTAGATATCCACCTCTGCTCTGGTGACTCAGCCCGCTGATTATGAACAGTTCCGCAGCTCTTCCTCACCATCTCCCTGACTCAGCGCATGACTCCGTGCAAACCAACAAGCGTGTCTTGCGCTCTAGGATGCTTGAGTCATTCTCCTCTGCAGAGCTCAGTGTGACTTTTCCTCTTTTTCCGCAGCTGCGGTGTTTTTGAAGGTGTGATACTCCCTCGTGTTCTATAGCGCTCGTGGTGATTTTCCTCCTGTAGTTTGGTTTTGCAGTGTCTTATGTAGAAAAAATCATGCTGAAAATGTCATAATGAGGGCTATTTTAAAAAACAAAATGGCTTTTCAAAGAAATGACTTAACACGCTTGTAGAACCAGTGGCTTTGCAATAACTTGAGAGTGATACAATAAAATAATAAAGCCATATCAAGAAAGTTCTCTGAATATTCAGTACATAGAAGAGAGGCCAGCCAGCACGCTGATAACTGACCAGTGCCTGAAAGAAGCAGATGCTAAGCATAAACTTTAGTTTACAAAAGGTGCCAACTCATTCCAAGGAGATGGCGCATGAATAGAATGTTCTTACTTCAGATTGTAATTCAATGGTGGTTAGAACATAGCTTGTGTTGTGTAGAAAATGGTGACCAGAAAGGCATAAGCAATCATCTTGCAATAATGCAAGTGAAGAAGGATGACAACCCGCAGGAGACAGTGCTGGGTTTGAGAATGCTGGGCTGACAAAATGATTACTTGTCATAAATTCTGACATTTAGGAGATTTTTCTTAAATTCTCTCTTAATATTTTTTGCCTGAGGTCTGACATACAAATATATTCACTGGGTTCATTTACCCTGTATATTCTGTGGGGTCCCTGAAGGTGAAGCAAATTCTCAGGAACATGGCAAATGCTTGCAGTTCCAAAGACAGCAGATCTCACACAGCCTGTTGTGATTGAGATTGGTCCTTGGATGAGTTGGCTACAGAGTAGCTTTGCATGTTCGCAGGGTTACAGAAGCTATGACTTGCTGCTGGGAGCTTCCACTGTCTTTGTTTGGCTCTTTAACATTGGTGAGAAATGAAATCCCACTCGCCCTGCTTCCTCTCCCCTCCTCACACTCGCACTGCACACAATAATAGTCTTTTGATTATTAAAACTCATTTTGTAAGCCCAAAAGCCAACTCCTTAAAAATAAAATTTTGCATTCGGATTAGTAACTAAAAGTGTTGATTGTTAAAGTAGACTGAGTCTCCTCAGGAGGCTGTAACTTTCTTTCTTTTCTTTTTTAAGGCAGGCTTTCTCTGCTTAGCCCTAGCTGTCCTGGAACATGCTCTGTAGACCAGGCTGGCCTCAGACTCATGGAGATCTGCCTACCTCTGCCTCCCAGTTGCTGGGATCAAAGATGTGCACCACTACTGTCCAGAGCACAACAGTCAGAAAACCTGTGCTGTGTTAGGTACTGGGAGAAGCAGAATCTTTTTTTTTTTTTTTAATAGAAAGATGGGCCACACTCTTTCTGATAGCCACACGTCCAAGAGTATAGAAGCAACACAAATTTGATTTAAAGATGGGAGAATAGAGAAGGAGATGAATCTGGGAGAAATTGGGTGATGATCAAAATCCTCTATATAAAATTTTCTATAAGCTAATAAAGACAAAAAAAATAAAAAAAGCACATGTTTTTCCTTCTATTCTTCCATGAACACAGAGTGATGCTAGATAAACCACTCGAAGATTCCTTTGGTGTTCAGACTCTGAATTGTTTTTATTGATCTATACAATTTTCTCTGCTCCCCTCCAGTCCTCCCCTTTTCCCATCTATCCTCCCCCATGACCCCCATGCTCCCACTTTATTCAGGAGATCTTGTCTTTCTTTCCTATGTAGACCCATGTATGACCACAACCCCGGAGAACCGAGACAACAAAGAGGATCCCAAGAGAGACACACATGGTACTCTCGCTTTCAATAGCCAGCCCATGTCTCTACCTGTGCCAGAGCCCACTCTGCTGTATGGTTCCCATAATTCCAATGCCACTTTTCAAAGAAATATATTTTTAAAAATTCTAAAATTTACAGAGTATCGCGAACAGAGAATCAAGGCAACCAGGCAAGAAGAACAAGGCTGGAGGCATTGTCCCTTACTCCACATTGTCTGACAAAGCGAGAGTCTCATTGTTTTTTTCTAGCATAAAAATAGAGACCCTGCTCAAAATAGCAGAACAGATAGAGGACAGTTTGCTCATCCCCTTATTGATTTTTGTCAATGGAGCCAAGAACACATGATAAGAAAAGGACAATCTTTAAAATAAATGGGACAAGTTGGCACCCCCAAGCAGAGGAATACCAATCGGACCTCCTCTCAGACCGTGTAAAAAACCAAATGGAAGACTGGAAGCCAGACTTGACAGCTGGGTCTGGAAGTGTTGTTCAGTGTAACACTTGTAACTCATGCCCATGCCTTGCCTTCCATCCCCAGTACAATAGAAACAAAGGCTCCCAAAGTTTCAAGGCTACTCTGAAAAAAGAGGAAAATCCACACAACACTGCTTTGGGCCTGTTTAATTGACTTTTTTTTTTCATGACTTAAAGGAACTCATGCAATTTAAAAAGGAAAAAAGAAAAATGAGATTATAACCAACTAATTTATATCTACATAACAAAAGGGTATGATGAAGAGAAAACCTATCCAGTAATAGAAACAACTGATGTTCACAATATATACAGAGCTGGGGAAGCAAAACAATAAAACCAACCTGTCTTGTTGGTTGATTTTCAAAGGGGTGACTGACCTGAGTGTGCATTCTTCAAATGACATCCAAATTAATCAACAAATATACAGATAAAGAGACTCCCAACGAAGCAAACTACACGGGAAATGGAAACCACAGGAGAAAGCAGTTTACTTCTGTTCCAGTGGCTGCTATGGGAACAATCAAAGCTATGGACACTGGTGGCGGTGTGGAGGAAAGAGAACCCTGTATAACACCGGTGGGGACATAATTAGTCCAGGCCTGCTGGAACACAGTGTGGGGGTTCCTCAAAGAAAGTCATTATTTCTGAATGTTTAATATTAAGGCATTGATAATCATATTGAACACACAATTCTAACTATAATTGGCACAGGGGAACTGATTTTTTTTTCCTATGGCAGGTCACGCTGAGAATACTATTATGCACAACTTTACAAATTACAGCCTAAGTCAGCACAAATCATAGCCATTCTGGAACACTGAGGGAGGACTGTCACATGCAACATGGATAATTCATAAAAGCATGAGAGGTTTTCTTTAAAGACAAATATTATCATTTAATAAGTTTTGCAGCTAATTACTTCTCCTTTACTTGAACGAGAGTTCATGGGTTTTAGGCAAATCAGCCCTTCTAAACTGCTAAAACATATATTAAATATTGACATGATAAATAAAACATAATGCTATAAATATTTGATTAGGAGCATTAAATGCAACTAGAAGTCACAGGGAAATTTTAAATTGAATCTCCACATCATGGTAAACTATCAATTAACTGATATTTATGTAGATCGCATCCCTTGTCTTTCATTTTCTACTCAGAAGATTATGTAAAAATATAAAATACAACAACTGAGAAATTAATAAGATAGCTACAGAACAATTGGATTAACTCTAATGAAAAGTGAGCTTTGGCCAAGCTCAGTTATAGGCATTAAGACAGTAATGACAATGGAAATTTTTTTAGATAATAAGACTTGGTATTTACTTTACTTTTGACTTTATTTTGTTTGTTATTTTTATTGTTGTTGTTGTTGCTGCTGTTGTGTGTCTGTGATGTGTGTGCACATGCCACAGTGCTACTGTGGGGGTCAGAAAGGTGCTTGGTGGAGCTGGTTTCTTCTTCCACTTGGGATGGAGCTAAGGTTATGAAGCTCACACAGCAAGCATCTCCTGCTGAGACCCCAGTATTTAAGTTACTGCTCTCTGTGGTTTACAGCCATAGGTTCTTAGATAAGGTCGAACTCACTGTGTAGCCCAGGACACTGGGCACCTCCATTTGCAGATTATCTTTTCAGTCTATGTATTCATGCTTCTCATGTGAGATACTGCAAAGTTCAGTATAGAAAATAAATTGTGCTTCATTTCTATTGGAGATGCTATTACCTCAGAATACATAATCACATGGGACATGACATAATTGCAATTCAGCAACAACCTGCAGTCAAATAATATGTAATGTCTTGCTTCTATACCAGACCAAACTCCAAAACATTCTGATTTCTAATAATGAAATTAAGATCTAAAAAATAATCAAACCCACGTATACTAAAACAACAACAGCTACACTACAAAACAAAGCAATATGATGCCATACAAAACACTGATAAACAACTTTGTACCCAGGAGACTTATGAGTGAGTACATACCATTCAACATACACTTTTATACTTCATGGTTTGACAGTTTTGGGTACCAAGAACAGCCTTCTTCAGGTAAACCTCATTATCTCTCTGGGGACACTGGTGTGGGAGACTTGTAAGGCTGTTACCAAGAGTGATATCAAAACATTGATAACTGACCAAGCAGTGGAGATGTGAAAAATGTTTGTGAGATCATAGTGGGCATCTGGGTGTTTCCTGACAGTAAGAGAGTCTGAGACTGTGTCAGGAGGACTGTGAGAGGCAGGTACCTCCAAGAGTCCAAGATATTCTACATAGTTTCCTAAGGGATGAGAAATATAACAGGGCTATCCTAATTTACCCCCATGGTCAGTGTAACACAGACAGTTCCCATGGGAAATCAGGTGATGTATGTGACTGAACTTTATATGTGCATACACACACATATATATGTGGTTTTTTCAAAGTTGCAATGCATTATTCCTACTGATGAGTTAGTTTATATTCATTTAAAGTTTTATGAAGAGTTATTTATGCATTTGCATAATTTCATGAACTGAGTACCAAGTCAGGGAACAGGCATGCTGAAAATTTGAATAGTGTTCAAATTTTCCAGAGGGGCATGCAGAGACTGAAAACAAGGGGCGACTGGCTCACTACCCCACACTTAATACCTCACCAGACACTACTAGTATCTTGAATCCTCTGCTCTTTGCATTGGGCTAAACTCATCACATTAAGAAAAGATTCCCACTGCCAACTTCATTGTTAACCATCCTTGTTAAGCTTACAGGAGACTTCACTTTTGAGGATTAACAAGAGGCTACCCAGAAAATCAGAATGAATAAAGTGGCTTAAAATCTTCGTCTCCTTTTCAAATTATATCACAGAAGATTGATACACATTACTCTTTACTTCCAAAGGTGCTAAATGGACCACACATGCTGAAACATTTAAAACCTCTCTGAGTAAAGATTATTATCAATTGCGGGAAACCAGAAGTAAAATGTGGAGATTTACCTCATTTCTACTATGTTTTTCTTAGTACTCTATAGGAAACAATCTGCCAGATTTCTGCTGGGTTGCACACTCATTAAAAACAGTGAGCGATAGCCTTTATCCTCCTGCAGGCTCCAAGGATGGACGTGTTTTCATCGTCCCTCCTTTGATGAGCCTATGTTTAAGTTTGAGAGGCTTGTGTTTTGGTTTCATCTTGCTTCCAAATAATAAATTTCTGGCCTAGAATTTAGACAAGTTTAGTTATGCAATGCATCTGAGTACCCAAGTTAAGAGTATTTCCAAGGCTGGCCAGATGTTTGCTCTCTCACGCATTTAAACCTTGTGACACTTGCAGTGATGTGTCACTCCTGAGTCAGTTCAAATATTTATGCTCATTCTTAAGAAAGCAAATGTTCTTTGTACATTTCTCACATGTTGTAAGAAAGGAAAGCATTGTTTGATATGAGTCACGATTATTAAGCAACAACTTTGTAAAGAGCATTTTTTTTGTCTCCACGATGCTATACCACATACACAGAGTTCCATTAGTTCGTGGAGGTATTGTGTTAGCACACCCAAAAGAGAACTAGAACAGAATGAGACAGGACAGAGAGGAATGACAATGGCCTACTATTCAGTAAGTGTAAGCATTTGTAACTCTATATAGCACTGCCTCAGTTTTATTTTAATATATATTATTTAAATCTCTACAGGTATACCTGATTATTGCCAATCCTTGAACTAAGTAAGACTTTGAGTATAAATCCCAGCTACACTGTTGCCAGTCAGGCTACACTGTTACCAGTCAGGCTGCATTGTTGCCAGTCAGGCTGCACTGTTACTAATCAGGCTACATTGTCGCCAATCAGGCTACATTGTTGCCAGTCAGGCTGCACTGTTACCAGTCAGGCTACATTGTTGCCAGTCAAGCTACACTGTTACCAGTCAGGCTGCATTGTTGCCAGTCAGGCTACATTGTTGCCAGTCAGCTACACTGCAGCCAGTCAGGCTATATTGTTGCCAGTCAGCCACACTGCAGCCAGTAAGGCTGGGGCTCCAACCCTTGAGCTTTCATCCTCCCTTTATTTCTAGTCAAGCAGTTTCTCAAACTTAAAAAGCCTTCCTCTGTGTTTCACAAATAAAACTACCCCCATCTGCTGCGGTAAACTTCCGTAGACTGTTATGATGTGTCTCTGCTTAAGGTGCCTCCTTATTGGTTTGATAAAATGCTGAATGGCCAATAACATAGGCAGGAAAGGTTAGGCAGGAATTCTGGAAAGAGAGAGAACCTCAAGAAGATGAATCTAGGCACAAGGCAGACACCAGGAAAACACATACGAATTGGGACATACATTATGAAGGAGCGGTAACAAGCCATTTAGCAGAATTCAGATTAATATAAATATGTTCATTTAAGTGTTATGAAATTTCAATCCATTTAGCCAGCGACCTTTGGGGACAGCAAGCTCTAGGACATGGTCCTGTCTGCACACCTAACTGCTTAAAACCCAAAAGGGAGGAGTCATGCACTCTCTCCCTTTTTCATTCAGGTTGGACCTCAGCTCCCCTGGGCAGACCAGCAGGACACAGCAGCTGGACTGCAGCAGCCTCTTTATCATTGAGTGTTTATTCCCATTTTATGCCTAAATAAATTCTTGGGGTCTTTTATCAAACTCACATGGCTTCGCATAACATTTAAGTTATAAGAGCTAGTTGGGAATGAGCCTAAGCCAAGGCCAAGTTTTCATAATCAATAAGAAGTCCCCAAGTCATTATTAGGGGGCTGATGGTCCCAGAAAGGAAGTTGGACAAGGAAGACTCACCACACCCATCTTTTTTTTAAAGAATTTTTAATTATTTATTTAACTTTATTTTATGTGCATTGGCATGAACCCATATGGCAGCTCACACCCATCATTTTTAGCAGACCTAATGTGTCCTTTTAAGGTAGATCACCAGGATATATGTATTTTCAACAATCAATGCCTTCAGTTTTCATTGTTTTCAGTATAAATCATGTTTGCACTTCCAAACACAAGACTACAGAGTAAATGATGTTCTCCACCTCACACACTCCTTTCCCTCTTGCCCCATTGAAGGTCACTGCAGCACACCATGCCTGGTCTAAGCTGTCTACAACTGCTGCATGAGAAGAAGCAATCCCTGCTGCTTGCCTTCTTCTCTGCTCTCTGTTTTAAAAGACTGACACACACACACACACACACACACACACACACACACACACACAGAAAGCATCCTATGAGGTGGCAAGGCTCTTAACAGAAGATTAAAAGGCAGAGTAGCAGCGTGCTGGTTTCATGCACTCTATGGAGCTGTTTATCTTGATACTCATAGGGCAAACATATGAACGCCAAGAACTTCATCCACAGAGATCGGCTGCTGCCAAATGCTTGCTCCAGTGTCTTAGAGACTCCAGGAGAAAACTGCATAGCAGTATAGTGGCTCTCTGCAACTTCTAAACTGTGCAGA
This sequence comes from Microtus ochrogaster, assembly GCF_000317375.1. Classification (NCBI taxonomy): domain Eukaryota; kingdom Metazoa; phylum Chordata; class Mammalia; order Rodentia; family Cricetidae; genus Microtus; species Microtus ochrogaster. Next base: position 88,874,136 of record NC_022011.1, read on the forward strand.
ATATTAGTGGCCCTTATTTCCTCTGGCCACCCAACTCCATGCTGCAGGATACAAACCCTCCCGCCTTCCTCTTCTGTCATCTTTAAGAACGCTCCCCGACCACCTGTGTTTCAATACGTCAGCACTCAGCATGGGTTGTTCACTGCCCTGTTTTCCTAGTCACCCTCCCTGTGTTTATATGCACACGCTGAGAGGCAACTTTGGAAAGAAAAGTTTTCTTCTCGTTCATTACACTGCCCTCTCTCCTTTTATCCTTCCTTCCTTTACATTGCTAGAGAGCCTGTATCTCATTGTATGATCTTCCTACTTTGGTAATCTTTGTTTTGGTGAGATACAGAAAACCATAGAATATGCTTCTTACCTTGGTTTCTATAAGGGGCTCTGGAAACCATAGAAGAACTCTGTGAAGTGAGAAGAAAGCCTGACACTGTCTAATCTTTATATAACTTCAAATCTGGAAGTTGCCTGTATCATATCACTGATGGGGCAGGGAGGCTGTAAAATGAAACTCGGCATGTCTCAAAGCTCATTAGTAAGCACATTCAACAAAATTCCTAATTCTGCTCTACCTGGTCTCTATTGGTGTTATTAAGAGATCGACATTAACTACAACATTGATGAGAAGAGTTCTAATAATCCAGAGGAATTCTAATTTCTATAATAAATCCCTTTGAAATCCTAATTTAACCTTCACTTTTCTGGGCTTAAATGACAAATTAAAAATATTCATTAGGGTACTACACTTATTTTTTTTATTTCAGATTTTTGCTATTTGTAAAAACTGCATCTTTATTTTCTCCTAAATTTCCTACTTCACTTCATCAGGTGCTCAGGCAACAATCACAGGGTTGCCAACGTATTCGCTGAGAACTCAAAGGGACAGCAGGAATGAAAACCACGGTCAAGGCTCCAAGGCTCCTTCCCTCTCCTGGGAGCTGAGGCATCAGGATCTGTACAGCTGTATCTTTGAAGCTGCCAGAATGACTTCAGCTCCTACTGATAAGCCCAGCAACCCACTCAGGAAACCAAAAGCTCTAGTTCCTCCAGGGACTGGAAACACAGGAAAAAAAGAAGACATACTGCCCAGTTGGCCTGCAATGGGATTATTTTCTTTAGTGTTAGACCTTGATGTTCTGAATACCTTTCAGTCTTTACAAGATTGTGAGCAATTCTCCATTTTTCCAAATCTTTCTTCTTTAGAATAGTATGCCAGCATTCCGCCTTCTCTTGGTAGACTGACCTGACAGACGGCTCCTTACTACCTAGACAGTGATCCTATTCACTATGACCTAAGGTCAGTCGACAGTTACTCTTTGGAGTAATATATACTATCCCAGGGTTCTCCTGTCCCTCCTGTTGGCAGACTTCGATGTTTCTCATGCATTTTTCTATTTAAAGGGCTCTGGTTTCCTTTTTCAACATTTTATAAGCTCTCCTCATAGCAACAGAGCAAGTCTGAAGATTTTCGTTCTACATCTACATGGAGTTATGAAACAGTATTCTGCGGCCATGTGGGAGAAGAGAGGTGTGGCGGTGTGTAGCTACTATTTTAACACACCCACATGCTTATATATTTATATAATTTTTCTGAAGTTAACTTGTATATAAATTGTCTAGTTCACAGGAGCTTTTGAGTATGTTTTCTGTTCTGGGCACTGTACAAAATAACAAGTTTCAATAATTAAAGGAAAGAAGAAAAATGTGCAGAATTTTCTCTGTGTGGATCTCAACTGAGGGGACAAAACCACAGAGAAGGTAATAACTCCTACTTTAACAGACTAAAACTACATTTTACATTTTAACCACATTGCTAAAAACACCATTCTGTTTTTCTAATTTATATGATAATACATGAATCGTCCTAATGAGTTTTACTGATTCCTCCTCTTGGACTTGGTTCTGAGAGGACTTGGGGGCCATGCTCTCTAAGCACCTGAAGCTACAACCAGCAGAGTTAATCTGTAGTAGAATTCTCTACACCTGGATATTGACCTCTTTAAACTCCAAGTGATTATCATGTCTGAAAGAAGAGTTTCACAATTGAGAGCTAGCCAGTGTTTTGAATTTCTTTGAGTTTTAACGCTCAAAGGTTCTAGACAAGTGGTCTTCAACCTGCAAGTTGAAGCTTCATTGTTAAACCGCTGTCTCCAAAAACATTTACATTATGATTCATAACAATAGCAAAACTGCAGTTATGAAGTATCAACAATAATAATTTTATGATCAGGGGTTACTGCAACATGAGTAACTGTATTAAAGGGTTGCAGCATTAGGAAGGTTGAGAACCACTTACTAAGACAACGATGTTTTAACTCTGGCTTTATAATTTCAAGTTAATTATCTTCAGAAGTGCAATATGATGCCATGAACTTTGAAAGTGAGCACTCCAAAATCATGTTGTGGTTTTATTTTTTTTAATTTATTTATTTATTAAAGATTTCTGTCTCTTCCCCGCCACCACCTCCCACCTCCCTCCCCGTTCTCCATCTAAGTTTCCCCCCCCAACTCGAAGAGCAATCAGGGTCCCCTGCCCTGTGGGAAGTCCAAGGACCGCCCACCTCCATCCAGGTCTAGTAAGGTGAGCATCCAAACTGCCTAGGCTCTCACAAAGCCAGTACGTGCAGTAGGATCAGAAACCCATTGCCATTGTTCTTGAGTTCTCAGTAGTCCTCATTGTCTGCTATGTTCAGCGAGTCCGGTTTTATCCCAGGCTTTTTCAGATCCAGGCCAGCTGGCCTTGGTGAGTTCCCAATAGAACATCCCCATTGTCTCAGTGTGTGGGTGTACCCCTCGCGGTCCTGAGTTCCTTGCTCGTGCTCTCTCTCCTTCTGCTCCTGATTTGGACCTTGAGATTTCTGTCCGGTGCTCCAATGTGGGTCTCAGTCTCCTTTCATCGCCTGATGAAGGTTAATATTCAGGAGGATGCCTATATGTTTTTCTTTGGGTTCTCCTTATTTAGCTTCTTTAGGATCACTAATTATAGGCTCAATGCCCTTTGTTTATGGCTAGAAACCAAATATGAGTGAGTACATCCCATGCTCCTCTTTTTGGGTCTGGTTTACCTCACTCAGGATATTAGAGTACTACTCAGCAGTAAAAAATAAGGGCTTCTTGAATTTTGCCTGCAAATGGATGGAAATAGAAAACACTTTCATGTTGTGGTCTTAAATTACTCCAGTACTTGTATGATCTTAAGCAAATTAGGCTTTCATGCTAAACCTAAATCATGTCTATTGTAGAAGAAAGTATGAATTAATATAAAAAAATGCCACTATATTCAATATGGCATGGAAGTACCTTAATATGATATTGTTAATGCAGTAGGCTCTACAATCACAGAATTTAATTTCCTGAAATTTAGCAGTTTGTTTCATTCTTCCATAAGGCAAAATTTATTCTAGTCAGATATGAGGCATGGATGAAGTCTCAAATGAATGTGTGCTATTGACTTGACCACAGCCATGTCAAAGACCCAATACCTCGGACCCATGGGAATGATAAGACCTTCCCTGGGTCAGACTTAGAGGAATGAGCAAGTCTTCGCTTGGTCTTAATGTGTATGTATGTGTATGTTAATGGATGATTGTCCTTTAGCTAAAACCAGCATTTGCTGAAAGAATCCAGTGAAACTTCCTTGTCGGGATGCTGACATTGTAAGTAGAAACTATCAACCACACCTTTCTTCTCCCGCATGACTGCAGCCTGCGATTGCTCCCCCTCAAAGACCTCCTGCCCAGATTAGCTGATGCCGCTCTTCTTTCTTCGTAGATTGTAATAGGTTTCTGTAGATAACACACACACTCTGTCTCTAGGTTGGTGTTGGCATGTCTTCAATAAGAGCATATGGTCCACCCGAGCCAAGCTCTTCTCTATACATGTCTGCCATTTCTTCCTTCCAGATCACCCCAGTCAGGTCAATCCCAAAGCCATGCATGCAGGCCACAACAGTCAAGGGACGTGACTGACCAATACTTCTGACTTTTATCTAGATAGACTTCTCACTTGAGATGCTCAGAATACTTTTCAAAGTTTACCATGGCATTGGCTGAACACTTCATCAAAGCTGACAGCCAAAACTATAGAGCTGTTTTTATATGAGAGAAATATACAGTACCTTCTCAAGAATCAATGTATGACTAGGTCTGGCGATTGTGTCGGTCTCAGCTCTTTGGAAATAATACCACAGCTATGAGACTAAGCAGGATTTTAGACTTAGTTTCTTCAAAGGGAGTTAGAAAGGCATGCCCACATCTAAACTCAATATTTTACATCACTGTGTAACATAGTTATTCTTTATTATGCAAAATTCATGAAAAGCTGATTTTTCTGCTTTATCACAAATGTTATTTTAATCTTATGAGTTTCACAAGCAAATGTAAGAGAAATGACTTTATAAAAGTCTTTGTGCCTGTAAGCAAATTAAAGCAGAGAAAAGTAAGGGCATTTCAAGGAGAGAAGGAAAATATTTTCCAAAGAACAACAACTGTACTCAATTTCTCTTTTCTGTGATGATATTTGAACTGGAATGTATATTAAACAACACTGGCTAGGGTATCAAAGAATTAAATCCAGCAAATAAACAAAAAACACTTACCTCACATTTCCTACCCCCACCCCCCAAAAAAATTTTAATGAAAAACAGACTCAGTCACAAAAGTAATGAAGAGAAATTCTTTACAAGAACTTGTAAGAACTGATAAAATAATATCTTTGTGAAAGAGATTATAAAAACATGGACAGAACAAAGCAGCAATAATAGTCACAAAAAAACCCAAAAAACAGCACAAAGAATTGCAATGAAACGTGACTACCCTTGCCTTAAGTCTAACACTTAGAACACAATTTCTTTCCAATCTGGGGACAATAAATAAATAAACTAAAGTCTGAAGTGCTCTTCCTCATCTGATGAAAAGTCTATCTACAGTGTGAGCTTAACGAGTCCCTGGAGAAGTGGGCTCTTCCATCACTCGAGATGGAAGGCATCCCTAGCAGACAAAGTGGATGGTCCAGCAAGTGCAACATCTCAGGATTAGAAGAGTGGTCCTCTGATGCACCTTGCATCTTTGTCAGGATGGCACAGGCCTCGAAACCCTTCCTGGTGAAGCAGACTTACTGTCCTGTGTGGCAGACCTGAGCACAGCTACATGGCCTCTCTTACAAGGTTACTTCCCAGCCTTCTGGAGCAGCCAGCAGGGCTTTCAGCTACGGTATAGATTCTCTAGTAAGTCAGCTCTCACTGCAATCACCAGGGAAGACGTGCCTGTTTTAAGACACTGCATGAGAATGGAAGACAGAAACATAAATGTCAGGAGAGCTATCTGCTGCTCATCTCTTAGGGTGCTGACAAAATAAAAAAAATATTCATTGCATGATCAGAGGCTTATTTCATTTGATTACTTGTGTATTGTTTTGAGGGAGATAGAATAAGAAATGTAATTTTAGTTTTATTTATTTTACAGGATAACACTAACAGTTCTATCTCAGGAATCAGAGATCAGAATCTCTCAAACAGCATTCACCACATCAGAACTTTGGTGTCATCATGCTGATCAAAGACTCCTGCCTGGAGCCACACTAATAATCAATGGGCAGGGTTATAGGCATATTTTAAAGTTCTACTGATGCTGAAATGTGAAAATGAGACACATAAAGTAATTGTAATGTTTAACTTTAGGAGATTCCAAAATATCATAATAATGTGTTGTTATAATAACCCATGTATGAGAAATTAAAGTCCTCTTTTTAATATAAAGAACCAGACTTCCTATATAATGTGAAACATACCGTATTTATTTGGTATTGCTATTACTTCTTGCATGAACTTCTATACAACTACAGTAGCACAAATTGCTACCCTTTGGCTCCCTGTTTCAGCAAGACACTCACCCCTCTCAGAACTCCTTTGAGCTACTCTTTATATGAATCTCCCCCATCCCCCAGCATGAGCCCCTGGCCCTCTCCATTCTCCATCTCCATCTATTGCATGGTTGACTACCATCCCTCAGCATGAGCTCCTGGCCCTTTTCATCCTCCATCTATTGCATTGTTGACTACCATCCCTCAGCATGAGCTCCTGGCCCTCTCCATCCTCCATCTATTGCATTGCTGACTACCATCCCCCAGCATGAGCTCCTGGCCCTCTCCATCCTCCATCTATTGCATTGCTGACTACCATCCCCCAGCATGAGCTCCTGGCCCTCTCCATCCTCCATTTACTGCACAGTTGACTACCCTCTGTGAAGAGCAAGGTCAGCTGACATTTTTCATTTGAGGTAGCAGGGGTGGGGGTCATTCTGCAGCAGTAGGTTCAGCAAACATCTCAGTGTTTATTTTGGGCCAACTGCTTTCACAGAGGTTATCAAAACACAGTCTGAGGTAAACCCTACACATCCTGTAGCTCAGAAAGGTCCAATGACTTCTTTTGGGTCAACAGAATGTTATTGATGAAAGTCAATCCAAGATTTTGAGGTCAGTACAGCCAAAACAGTGTTTTGGAGGACTCTGAATTCAAGAGTAAGGTGATAAAGTCAGATCAACATGGTCACTAACATGGCAGAGAAGTGACATAAAGGCAGACCCAGGTAAAGGAATTATTTCCAGAAGGAGGAAACTTCAAGTCCCCTGAATAATAAAGAGTTCTTATACACAGCCTAAAATGATTGCTGGATCCAGGAGCACAAGCCCACTGAAGGCTGATGGGATGTTTTAAAGCAGATCTGGGGGTGAATGCAGACCCAGCCAGGTTTAAGAAGCAAGGAAGGAGGATCAGAAAGGTCATAAGAGAAACAACCCTGTGGGGTTTTGTTGCAGTGATAGAGAAGGGTACATAGAAGGCCAGGGATAGAAATGTCAGGACATCCACATCATACTAAGTAACACAAAGTTTGGGTGTTTGCATGTGTTTCATCCCCCTGAGTAAGAACATGGAAACTGGTGTTTGCATGTGTCTCATACCCCTGAGTAAGAATGTGGAAACTGTGGTCTGTGGAAATAATTTGAAAGTTCTAAAAACCCAATGGCATTGGAAACACTTTAAAAATTCATGTAAATATGAATATGTGTCTCTTCCCTCTACAGAGTAGATTTGTAGCTTTATTTGCTTTTAAAAATGTCCTAATATCTCAAAATAAAAAAGTTATCACTAGACATAAAGTATGATAAAATAAAGCAGTGTCAATCCAAATGTAGTCCCGCCCTAGAGCCATGTGGGCTGTTGGACACAACACCCTGCTCTTAGCATGGCTATGCGATCTGATTCCCTGAGCTCTTTCCTGTCATCTCACCCCACTCCAGACTGTGACCTCCTAGCATCTCGGGCGAATCTGCAAAAGCCTCCACCCTTGGCAGCTGCTGCCCTCCTTTTTCTTATCTGACACTCTTACTGGCCTTTTAGCCACAGTTCAGCCTTTCAACATCTTTGTTTCTACTCAAAGGTCTTCTTGTCATTGAACTTCCTGCCTCCTGGTGACATGAAAACCCACCGAGTCCTGCATTCCCATGCCAGTTCACTCACTCACTGTTCTTCCTTCTCGGTGTCCCCAGGAGATGCCTCATGAAGGCACCCAGCTGTCACCTTCAGCCTGTAATTACAATGATGTCTGACACCCAGAAACATTCTTGAAAGCATCTTAAACTGCTGTTAACTACCTCTTGGGGGTAGACCGGAAGCATTTAAGAAAATACAAATGTTTCTAGAAGGCCTCTGGAGCTACTTCTCTTTCCTTTGCTTCATTCTATTGCTCCCTCTTTTCAGTCGCTTTTTGGTGTGTGTGCATGTGTGCGTGTCTCTGTGTGTGTTATTTACCTTTTTGGTGTGTGTGCGTGTGTGCGTGTCTCTGTGTGTGTTATTTA
>NC_022011.1:88882086-88904782 GCF_000317375.1 Microtus ochrogaster
TGTGTGCGTGTCTCTGTGTGTGTTATTTACCTTTTTGGTGTGTGTGCATGTGTGCGTGTCTCTGTGTGTGTTATTTACCTTTTTTGTCTGATTCTTAAATGTTATCAAGAAACTCTTTTAAGCGCCCTCGACCTCAGAGCCCTGGCCTCGGTTCTCTCTACCCTATGGCTTCTGCCGTCACTTTGTGCCAGACTGTGTAGACAGTCTCTCTGCCCTGCTTCTACCTCCTGCCCTCCTCACCCCCTGAACCCACTACTGTCCCGCTTCCATCACGGCAGATCTAGCAATGGTGTCTTGAAAGGTCAGCGATGACCTCACTGCTGAACAGCTATCTGATTTTATCCTCAAACTGTACGAAGTTTTGTTTGGCTTTTTGACTGGCTTCCTGGCTTCTGTCCCATTACGCGCCTAGCTTCCCTCTGGTTCCTTAAACCTCTCTCCCACACTCTCCTGGGCGCCTTCTTATCCCTTGACCAAGGCTGCCTTCCTGCCTGCTCTTGGTGCTCCTGCTGCTTTGTGCATATCTCCTGGGGGTCTGCTCACTCTCAGGGTTTCCAGGGGAGCTAATGGCTAATTCTGCTCCATCTTGCCTCTCAACCCCAGAGTTACAATTTTCCTTGCTCATTTTCCACCAGGAAGAAAATGTGCTCCATGAAGCTTATCTATTTATTTTGTATCCACACTCCTTTATGGATGACCAGACAGGGGTACTGTAAGGTTCAGCAACTTCAGCAAGTCCACATAAATATAAGGCAGCCGAGCATAAAGGTATTCGGGGTATGAATATTATGTTCTGGTATTCGGGGCATGAATATTATGTTCTGGTAACATTTTTTCTGTGCTTGAGTTCACTAAGCTACAAAAGGAGCTAAAGACATTCTCTCTAAGCCACAAGTTGTCAGTTAAGGTGGAAAGGATATACAGAAAAAGTATGTAGAGGAGCGTATGTAAATGACCAATACTTGATACATTATAAATACTAAAAACATGTTAGCTTTCATCTTCTTTACCTAGACCTTAAACCCAGAGTTATTGCTTTCCATATTATGTCAAGCACATGACCTTAAATATGAAGAAGTCATTTAAGAAGGAAAGAAAACAAAAAACTTTGGGAACTTTCACATGTAATATGCATATAAGAAGAGAGTAGGGGAAAAAACACCTTAAGTATAAAGAAACTGTATGTTAAGAGTTTCATAGGATTCTATCACATTCAAAATTATACAATTATCAATTACGTAAAATTATCAATTATGTAAAATTATTTAAACCCAGATCATTTTTTCATCTATAAAACTAGTCTCAGGAGCTAGTAGTTAGATACTCCCCAATCATACACTTTTTTTTTTATTTCTCATGTTGTGTAAGAAAATGTTTAACATATGCAAAATGCATCTCTTCATGAATTTCAATTCAGTAAAAGACGGTATGGCAATAAAAGTTTATTGCTTCTAAAAAGAGATATTAAATTCAAATACAATCTTGATTAAATAAAAATTGTTAATAATTTGAAAATTTTTCACTGAGCTTGTGTAATCTTTAATTTTTTAAATAAAATAAAATTATTTGGATTAACTCAAAAGTAGAAACATTAAAAAAAAACCGCACAAATAACTTAAGGAAGTAACTCAAGCCCTCATCAAGCCCAGAACTCTATAAAGCTCAGTGAACTCCTATAGCATAGTGCACCATCCTGAACAAGGACAACATGTCATTCCTGATGAAGCATACTCCTACCGGGTAGTTTGGCATAAGACATATTGAGAACACAGTTTGAAGGGGGGGTTGGATCATGACAAAAGTTATAGGTGAATAATAAAATAAGTTTGTGCAGTCACAAACAAGACTTGGAGAAAAGAACATATAAAAGGCATATAGATTCTATTTCTGCATTTCCAGATAAATTACATCAAATACAAATGTTATTATGAACAAACTTTGTCTAAATAAATGTATCACCGTTACACTGGCTTGGGAAATACTTTCTCTCAAAGTTGAAGTACAACTTTCTGTCTTCAGAGACCTTTGAAGTAGAGTGAGCCCTGGGGAATGAAACTTAAGGCTATTGGGTCTCACCTTATTCTTTCTCTTTAGTCTTTAAACCAGAAGCACCTTGTCCAATAAAACTCACTACGTAAAAATTCCTCTTCTAAGACGACAGGAAATGAAACGTGGGAAGCCACAAATAGTGTAAGAACCATCACTGGCACTAACCACATCTGTCATCTCCAGGTCTTCAAGCAGAGGGAAGGATGCTAAAGAACGGTTGCCCCCTCAACAGCGTGACTACAGGCGTTTTAATCAGCTGCAGTGTGGAATACAATAGGTTGTAGCTACGCCAGAGTTTCCAGGTTAAGAATAGAAAGGAGTTCACTGATATTTAATTGTTGAAAATCGTTTTTAAATGATGAATATTTTGACACATCAAACGCATTCACTGCAGAAAAAAACTTTTCACCTCGTCTTTAGAAATCCCTTAGCGCAGATTAGCGATACCGTTTTCTTGATGTAGAAAAGCACCTGGCTGGAAGTGAACTTCTCCTGAAGAAGGAGTGCTTTGAAGCATCAAGGTTCTCCAGCTTTTTTATGCAAGAAACCCAAAGGAAAACAATGTTTAATAAAGAGATTAACAAAGAAAAAATGACTCTTTATTGACATCACAAACGCTATTGTTAAATCAATGGTGGGTACATGAAAAGTGACTAAGCTTCTGATATTAAGATCAGTAACTCCGTTATCAAAGATAAGCCAGGTGAGGTGGCCCATATTCTGTAGTCCCAGGAGAAGAAAAGCTGAGGCAGAAGGATCGCCATGAGTCTGAGGCAACTCTGGGCTACATGGTTAGTGCCAGGCCAGCCAGAGTTATAGAGAAAAGCCCTGTCTCAAACACAAAAGTAGACAAACAGGAACAACAGAAAATGAGAGCAGGCTCAGCTCATAGCACCTGGAAATCAATTATTAAACTTTGGAAATATATGTATAATACACTATAACCTTGCCACAATTTTATATTATCTAATTCAAATTCTAAAAAGGAGTTCTATCACTTCATATTTTAGGCTACTTTATATGCTCCAATTGAACATAAATATTGAGAAGTGTCACACAAGAATCATATCAGTTGCACATTGGTTGTGGTGGTGTGTCTCTTACCTCCTTACAAACTAAGAAAGTAGATCCAAGATGCCTGGTAGTGTTAGATCAAAAGTTGTGGAACCATGGAAGAGCTCAGTTATCCTAAATCTTCATTTGTAAAATAGGATATTTTTACATAAAATTCAAATCCCTTCTAGTTCTAACTTGAAGTACCATGTCCCCCTAAAAAATCTTCCAAAGTACACTTAAATGTTAGGCATGGTTCCTTGGGTGTGACTGGCGTTATTCGTCATTGCTGAGCGTGTGCTGAGCGCCTAAAGAACTTGACTCCGTGAACACTAAAGCCACGGTTAAGCCTCACTGTCCTCACCTAGGAATATCCCAGTGGTAGCTCTGCCATCTACCTCCTGATTCCTCTTCCTGAGGATCCACAGACACCAGACACTCCGTCCCAGCCTGGTCAGACATTTCAATGTGCAGCCGTGAGATTGGTTTGGCTCAGCTGTCACTCAGAAATAGCTCGCCCCTCCCTTAGACAAGTGTCTAAGTTACCTCACTGAACGACCAACAGGGAGAAAGTTATGGTGTGTTTCATCCTGTGTAGGCCATGTTCTTTGGAGAAACTGCAAATCTGACAAAGTGTTAGCTTCCTTCTGTACATTAACAGGATCAGCTCTCATCTGCTACTGGGAATTTTTTTTTTTTTTTGCTTAATAATTATCTTACAGGTGTCAAACAAGTTTAATATTTTGGCTGAAAATGTTTTACTCCCTGCTTCTATCTAGACCAGACTAATATCCAAAAAAGGAAAAGATCTCCAAAGATTTGTAAGAGGAATAAACACTTACATGCTAAGTAAATTTACACGATACTGAGTTCTTAGCAAAATGTACAAAGAATAGCCATTGAAAGTGATCTATAGTACTTATCTCTTCATAAAATTTTTCTATAAAAGCATAAAACAGTTTTTGTACTTATCATTACATGTTAATGTGTTTTATTAAAGATTAAGGACTCTAGAAAGAAAGGAATATAGTACTTTAGAATCCTATACAGAGTGAGGCTGTTACACTGTTTACATCAGTTTGTACATACATAATTTCAGACTATGTATGAATGAATACAACTATAATCAATTTTATAATTAGACTAAGAGTACTTGGTGTACAGTTTTACAAATAAATAGGCTCCTAATATTTACTGACTGGTCACCTCAGAGTTCCGTGTGATTCAGGTTGTTCACTTAGAATGTACAAATATCAGTTCTGGGTCATCGCCTCCAAGGACACAGTCAATTTAGGTGCAGTCACATCTCAAGGTTGTTGGTTTTTTTTTTTTTTTTTGACATCTTGTTGGGAATTGCACATTAAATAGGCAGCCGTAACTCATGAATATTCGCTTTAAATCAGAGTTAATAGTTATACCACAGGGCTAGCTCTCAATCCTGGTCAATATAAATAATTTATTTAAGTCATAGCCCTCCTTACCCCTCACTATCAGGTTAACGTGGATTGCAGGCCAGTCCACACCATCATCCTCCTCTCCATTGGGACTCAAAATGTGTTTCCTGTCATGAATCCACTGAAGAGGTAGCATTTGTGAAATTATTGTCTTTATGTAACAGTCTGTGAACATTTTTAAAATTATCAAGTAGCTCATAAAAATCAAGGAAATAGCCAGCACACACTATGAAATACACTGAAGATCACAAGCCCCCATCCTTAGCTCAGAAGTTACCTTCAGTTGGTAATCACTCACAAATGAAAAATTAATTTTTCTAATGGAGTCTCACTAGGCACACAGCCCAGTTTTATGGCCAGGCTTCAAGCTCATCGGTAGGTAGATGGCCAATAGAAAGAAAACTCAATTATATTTTGGGAGGTGTATTTTGTTTTTTGAATTTTTTTGTTAGTTTGATTTTTGTTCTTAGAATGCTTTGTTTTTGGCTAATGTATTATGATTTCTGATACTGTGGTTTTAGGAGATTTCTGAAAGCTCCAGTCAAGAAAAGAAATAACTTGAAAACGATGAAATTATTTTTAAAAATAGGATACAAGAAATGTTTTAAGTTACAAAATTGAAATTCTAGATCTGGTTAAAAAAAAAGTGCAATTAAAAATCGTAACTATCAAAGGAAAAAGATGAGTGTCTTGAAAGTTGATTCAAAAAGCTTCCCAAAGTGAAGCAGAGAAAAAGCAAAGGATACAGGCTGATAATCTCACGCACACAAGGTCTAGAGTACCAAAAGAAGCAATGAGAACGCTGTTACAGACCGTGTTTGAGAAGACACTAGTTGGGCGTTAGGGGATTGAACAGCATCAGAGTGGTAAGTATTTGGGTTTAAAAGGGGGAGCCCGGTCTAAAACAATAACTTCCTGTATGATTTTAAACCCGTGCGGGAGGAAAGCGGGACCCAAAGGGCGTCAAAAGCCTCTGAGGCCTGATTTCTCTAGAGCAGGAACGCCGTAAGGGACACCCCCACACGGACTATTCTAACAGTAAACTGCTCTAACCTTTCTCCATTTCTGACCCTCTTCCCGCTGTCCCTAGGCTGCCCGTGTTCTTCCCCACACACTAATACTACCTTTGTCTTCCTGCGTGCGCCAGGTACCTAACAGTGTGTGCGCGCCTCTCAGAGAAGCAGCTGGAGCGGTTCCCTTGCCGTGAGACACGGCAGTGACCTTACACCAGCCCTCTCCTTCTCGCACTAACCAGTCAACCAGGCAGCTTTGCCGTTCCTTGGCCATGCAGGATGTTCTGCAACGCCTGTCCCATGTCCTGGAATGCTCTTCCCCAGACGACTCTGTGGGTTGTCGTCACGTCTACAGTTCTCTGCTCAATAGCCTTCCTTCCTCAGCTGATTGCTCTGACTGCCACAGGTAAGGCCACCAGCCATGTTCACACCTTCATCCCCCTTTGTCATCTTCGTCATGGTATATTCCACTGCCTGACATATTGAATAATTAACTTATTCCTCACCCTCCTCATTTAGTATCTGTTGGGTGCTATATAATGTCTGTAAGGAAAAGGAAATGTGCCTGCCTTGTTGAAATGAAAAAAAAAAATCTCAGCTGCAGCACACAATGCCTGTCTGCACTCTATGCTCTACCACACAGTTCATGAGCTTTGGGCAAGGGGCTGGAGGTTGAAACATACAGAGACACACAGAGACAGCACAGACAGAGAGACAGAGACATGGACCTCTAGGTCACTGGTAAGAAGCCCCTTATTCAGTAGCACCACGGAGGCTTATAGACCCAACACGGTCAGGTGGGCCAACAGGTGAAAACCTTATCATCTGATCCTCAAGGCCAAGGCAACCTGTGCTTGTGAAGCAGAGCTGGTAAACAACTTTGACACAGCTTTCAGTAACTCAAATCAGAAGGAAAGTAAAGATCTCTAGCAGGGAAGAGCAGTTGGAGGCCAGGACTCCAAATGGTCCCAACACTCAGCAACATAAAACAGCACCTTGATACTTAATAGACAAGACGAACATCCTTCAAGGAAGAAATGTGCTGTTATTGGGTTTGTACCCAATAACAATTGGGTATGTAATCTATGTGTTTTTGCAAAATAATGGCAACCAACGTCTGGATTTTCTAAAATTACTGATCTCTTCAGCAGCTCCTATTTATTAGATGCCAACACTTTTTTAAAAAAACTATCTGCAGTTTATCAGTCCTGTTAATAAGAACGAAGAAAAAAATCCTGTAACTTAAAAACCTAAATTTGACTTAACTTACTTCATGATCATAAATAATTAAAAGGCAACAACCACAAACTTCCATTACTGAACCAATGGTTGAGGTAACTCACACTTCTATGATGATACAAACAGTCTTTTTGTGGGCCTCATATTGGGAAGGGCAAGTTGTGGGGTGGAAGAGAGAAGACAAGATTCATTTGTACCAGGCCAGGACTACTTTTGGGAATTCTACTTCATACTTCATCATTTTGTCTGGTCTCTATTTACCTTAAGAGAGAAGTGCATGAAATGCAAGAACGTTCTAGAGATATCAAGAGCTTACGTGAAAGGTAAGTCTTTCTTTTCTTCTCTGGAAGAAAATATCATACTGCTTCTTCCAGAACTTTCTAGTCATAACCTATGCACATATAAATGAATACCCATAGATCTATTGACACATCTTTCCACAACTGATATTTAATCCTTCAGACTGTGTGAAAACCAGCTCAGAGCAAAAGCAGACCCACAAATTTTCATAGAGTAAATGTCAGAGTTAGGACTTGAGCATAACCTGTCTGAATTTAAAACCGACACAAAAGAAAATAATCTCAAGGGTTTTGCCCCGGACCTCTGAAAGTCATTAGTTCGTCACAGGAGTGTGTTTCCTTCATTTGGTCATTTTTGTCAGCTTGAGAGGAAGACGATTGCTAAAATCTTGTGCGTGTTCTTTTTCTAGAAGCCAGTTTGAAATAAAATCTGAGGGAGCATTTGAAATGCTGGACCTGTTGATTATTAGCTCCTTTCCATGTGCATTCATGTGCAATCAATAAAGAAAACGTTTCCCTCTTGACCGACTGAAGTTATCCAATCAGAAAATGTTTGACTTCCATCCTTATGAGGAATTTCCCAGTTTTGTTTTGCTTAGGCTTCCAGTAAATACATAGACTATCTAGCTCATCTTCGTCCCTTAAAGGGAACAAAATCCACATACACGGTACGACAAGGCACGCAGTCTGCCTAGTTTCAACTGAGAATCTAAGTTAAAAGTGAAAATGTAGAGTTGGCCCTGACGCATTTAGCTATTATGGTCTAGTAGGTAGTTTGTGCCATGGAGACACCTTTGTCGATGTCATCTGTATCCTTGGTCTCGGTATTAATGCATGTGGATGTTCATTCTGTGTTGTTAGGATTGCGCTTCCCTGGTAGTCTCTATCCACAACACTCCATCCCTTACCTCCCATGAAATCGTGATGAAAACCTTGTTAACTCTAACATGAGTTCAGACCTGGAAAAATCGTCACTTTAGCCATGTACTGACAGCCTTTCTCTAGAACAGAGCAGTTGCCTGATGAAAAAGCCGAATATGCGGTAGGTTCTTCATTTTCAAAGAAATTATCATTCAGTACAAAAGAGAAGGTGGACATCCATAACTGTCACTCACGGCCTTGGGGCAGATGAAGAGAGCCCTGCCGAGTACAAAGAGCCTGACCGGAGAAAGAGGAAGAAATGGCTGCACAAAGAAGGGCATGGAAACTCAAAAGGATGATATTTATACGAGGGAGGAAAAAGTGTAAACAGAGGCCACAGAGTTATGACACAGTTATCCTTAAAGGAAGTAATAAATGTTATTATGGAAAACATCATAATACCAGCTCCAAGTAAAATCACACTGAGTATCATGCCTGGAAATTGGAGGACATTACAAACCAAACTCAGTCGTGCCATGATGGCATAAAACTGACCAGTATATTTGTCATTCATTTGTGTTCTAGTTCGTGTTACAATCCCAGATCTTTAAGACAGAGGCTGTGTCATGTTTAACCATCAGCTTCATGCTGATGTGCTGAGGTGTGGGATACAAAAGTACAATGATATCATCCTCCATTCTGGAGAAAAGTCACCCACCAGGAGGAAAGCAGGACCCAGAAAGAGTGGCCGAGGCCAGCGTCTAGGAACACAGCCACGTTCTGTGACCTCTGTCTCACAGAGCCCTGTGAATAAGCTCAGATCTCCTGGCAGCAGAGGAGCAGGTCTCCAGAGAAGTGTCTTCTTGGTTTTTCTATTTAGCACACCCTACTCAGGTGGTCTCATTGCATCTATCCCTAACCCGGATCTCTAGATCTCCGAGCCTTTTCTGGGGCCAGGGCATCAGGCCATCTGTCTGAAAGGATGATGGAGCTGTATTCTAAGTCTTGAATGTGCCTTCTCCCATGCTATATCCTCTACTGATGCAGACAGAGCTAAATAGATTTGTATATGAGTAAAAGAAAGGAATCAAGACATAAAAGGCTGTGCAAATGATGGGGGACAGTTTGGATTTTTTTTAAAAAAGTGTTATCATAGTACCAAAATAATCTGCTCCGATAAATGTTATATTAATAGGCATCTCCAATAAGGATCTAGGTAGAGTGAAATGTCATTGCTATGGTGATTTCAGTCTCAGGGGAACTGGACAAATCCCATGAGAGCACTGAGCAGATTTTGCCACATTTATTTAGTCAGGAGGTCCTTTGCTGCAGATGCCAAGAGGGGTGTTTCAGCGCACTGAAGCTTACTAAATGGATCTCACTAAAGAAAAGGGAAGCCTCTGTGGGTGAACCATTTATTTTTTGAAATATCCTAAACAAACAGGATAAACATAGCATCTGTCTGAAAAAGACACTTTCCATTTCTCTTTGCCAAAAATTGCGAACTGACCTCTAACTGAGGCAGCACAGGGCAAGAGAGCACCATGGCTGTGGGGTCCTCTGCGGCACACAACCAGCCGCAGGCTGAATGGAAAGGCTCTCTCTCCGTGACAGGCATTTGCGTTTAGACTTGATGTCATGTTTGTTGTTGTTTCTGGGCCCAGACCAGGCTGGTGGAATTTTTAGTACTGCTGATGACATTGAAAGGCACTGGAGCTTTCTGGAACACATCCGTCATCTGATAAAGAAGATCAAGATCTGTCAAACTGTGTCCTTTTCCAGCTCCATGGACTCCTAGACATGTCACCGAGCTGAGGACTAATGCATGCTATAAGTGTGTACGTAGACAGTCAGATTTAAAAGGGAAGATGAGTAAACCCTCCGGATGGAGACGCAGGGAAATCTTTCCTTACACCATGATAACCAAATAAAAACAATTTTGGATTTCAAATTGTTAGCTACCCCTTCCCAGAACTATGAAAATGGCCGAGGGAATTCCGGAAAAGTTGTTTACAGTTAACTACCAAGTACCTTTTGATGAGAATGGGAGGATAATCCCCAGTAACAGTAACATATAGGATAAATTCAGCAGGGTCCATCCAATTTCAGATTTTTCCAACAAGTGTTCATGCGATAAAGTTGAGAACCAGCTACAGGACCAGGCAGTGTCTCGATCCCTTTGGAGTCATGATGAGTTTATTTTGCTTCTCCACAGTTGGGTGACAAGAAATAAGAAAAAAAGATTGGTAGTATTTCAAGCTAGATTGCTCATGCACGCGTGGTACAGTGCAGACTCAAAGGTGAGCACACAACTCTTTGGAGTTGGTTTTCTTCCACTGTAGGTTCAAGGAATTGAACTCAATTCATCCACTGCAGTACATATTAGCATAATCAGAATTTGCTTTACAATAGCAATGAGGAGAAAAATCAAAAGACTTTTCTCTTCAACACCCAGCTGTTTTCCAACTTTGCCACTCAACCATAGCACGAATAACGAAAGCCCACACTTCTTAAGTTACAACTTTGTGATGGACGGGCTATTGCCACCAGATCTAAGATGAAGCAACAGAATGTCAGGACTCCTTCATTTCTCCTTGGGCCTCTGGCTGTATGCCTTGCCTCCATACTTTCGTACAATTGTTACCACCATTCGTGCTTTGAACACCAGAGGACTGACTACATCAGCTTGGCTTCTTTTATGGATTTTTATAAGTGAGATTATACTGGATGTACCTTTGGTACCCTTGGGTGTTTTGGTCCCGTCACTCCTCGTTATCTTTGTGGGATGGCTTTTCAGTTTCTGGAAGATGTAATTTGCTCCCATGGTGTGCAGAGCATCTGAATAATTCTAAGAACCATGGGAGGCAGTGTTTCCACTGAACTGTGTTATCTATGTCTTTAGATAATACTTTTTTTGTAATAAATGGTTTCAAAGATGTGACTTACAGAAAATTATTGTCAGCAACCTAAAGGCTCTTAAGAAATAGCTTAATGTTAACTTTTAATTGACTAGGTTTTGTGTTTTTATTTCGGAATGAGTAGAAGTGAGGTGATTATTCCCAGGAATATCTGCATGAAGGGCCTGATGCATAATTCACAAGACACTGTGCAAAGAGAAAATGCCAAGGCCTCATTATTTCTTCTATTGACAATTTTACATACTATATAATTACATTTAAATAAAGAAAGCGAAAACTCACAATTGTCATTATTATGAATTTTATCACTTAAGTCAGGAGTGCTGTTTCAATTATATGTGTCTGTATGGGCATGTAAAATGCACGCATGCGTGTGTGTGTGTGTGTGTGTGTGTGTGTGTGTGTGTGTGTGTGTGTGTAAGAATGTAGGTGGGGATGTTCCCCCATGGTATGTATCAGAGGACAACCTTGAGTATTTGTTCAGGCCTTTCACCTTGTTTGAGACGGGGTCTCTTTATTGTTTTCTTCTCTGTTGCATGTTAATTTCCTGCAAGCTTCTGAGATTCTCCTTTCTCTACCTCCCTTCTACCTGTGAAAGACCCAGAACTTGAGACACTTGGGCTGTGCATCTGGCTTTGATGGAGGTTCTGAGGATTTGAACTCAGATCCTCATGCTTACAGAGAAATGCTTTAACTAACTGAGCCATCTTCTCAGCCCTACAATGTCAGTTTTTTATAGCCATAAGAATACTCGTGCAGAATCATCAAGATTGCATAATCATAGCTAAAAGGTGTTGATTTGGCCATGTGAACACAAAGCTAGACTAAGGAAGCCTGGAGAGGTTTCCTTCTCCACAAGCCCCTGGTCCTATTGTGTTATAAGCAGGAGATCACTAACAGTCATTAAAACGGGCTGCGTGGCTGTTATCCCATGACCAAGACAGGTACTGCTATACCCTCGCCTGAAACTCCTTGTGCCCACCCCCTTGCTATTGGTAGGAGCACTCAGAGAAGGTGAGCATCCTTTTTCTTCTACAGGTGTTCTTCCATGGGTGCAGGGGCTGTGCTCCCTGCTTCCAAAAGGTAGCAGTGGCTACTAGCCAGGGCAGACAGGGGAGAAGGGAAGGACAGGCTGGACTTGGATAACATGAGGGTGCAGCAAGATTGCCTAGATTCTAGATCCTGGTCCATATGCCATGTCATTGCGTTTGTAAATGTATGTAAATGCTAAAGTGGATATTGAAAGAAATCCATTAAAAATGAAGCATATGCTAAAAATACACTAGAGAATGAGGTGATAATAATAGGCTAGAAAAAAACCCCATGGCTTGACCAGCAAGAGAATAGAACGAGAACTTTGTCAGAAAAGAGAGCCAAGAAACAGCAACAGCCTGCCAGAGATCAAGGTCTGGTGGTTCAGCTGAGAGAGGCAGGAGCAGGAAATTTCCAGGTGTCTTGGAAGTCAAATGTGATGCCAGAAAAAACAGTGAGTTGGGGAAAACTCAGCCCCAGGGTATAAGAACTAAAGAAAACACTGAATAAGAGATGACAATGTCCTGGCTGGGTGACATCAGAGGAAAGTCCTCTCTCACTTGTGGGTGATTTCCCCTGCCTGTCACATACGAGTCATTTCCTGGGAGGCGTTTTAGACACCAGCCTTGGCACCTCACCGTGCCACTGTGATCGGTCATCTTAGTCGGCTCTGGCTCCTCCATGGCAAATGGCAGCTATGGTTCTATCCCTCCTGCTCGTCTGAACAGACAGACTTTACCAAACTGTGTCACGCCACTGCTTCATGTAGTGACTCCAAACTCATAAAGCGGTTTCTACTGCTGGGAAGAGACACCGTGAGCACAGCAATTCTTATAAAGGAAAACGTTTCACCAGGGCTGGCTTCTGGTTCAGAGGCTTCGTCCATTTTCACCATGACAGAAAGCATGGTGGCCAGCTGACAGCCAGGGTACTGGAGAAGGAGCTGAGAGAGGCAGAAGGAAGAGAATGCCACACTGGGCATGGCTTGAGCATCTGAAACCTCAAGGCCCACCCTGGTGACACACTGTCTCTAAAAGAGACACACCTACTCCAAGAAGGCCACACCTCTGAATGGTACCACCCCCTATGGGCCAAGCATGCATGAGCCTCTGGGAAGCCAATACTATTTAAACCATAAGTACTAAAATAGAATTAAAATGAGATACCCAGGGAATTTAACTTTACATTTAATTATCAGAGAAAATAGGCAGAGAAAGGGAGCAAAGAGAGGGAAGTATGATCTTCTCTGAAGGAAATAGAGGAGCAGTGGATCTGGGGTAGAAGAGAAGGGGTGGACAGAGCGGAGGCAGTGGAGGCTGCAGTTGGGATGCATTGCATGAGGGAAGAATAAACAAAAAGGGAAAAATTCAAATATCAAGAAAAAAGGCATTCAGTTTTCTGTAAAGCAATATTTTTCTTTTTTTTTAAATATTTATTTATTTATTATGTATACAATATTCTGTCTGTATGTCTGCAGGCCAGAAGAAGACACTAGATCTCATTACAGATGGTTGTGAGCCACCATGTGGTTGCTGGGAATTGAACTCAGGACCTTTGGAAGAACAGGCAGTGCTCTTAACCACTGAGCCATCTCTCCAGCCCCAGCAATATTTTTCTTTGTGTAAGAAAAAAATGTTAATTTTTTTTAATTGTGTGGGCATTCTACCCGATTGCCAGCTGGACTAAGAAGCTGTGAGAGTTGACATGGTATGTGGCAGAAAGCATTGATTTTATATAAGATTTTGTAAACAAAACACAGCTGCTGCATTTGGTTAAGAGGGACTGCATTTTGCCTACAGTGGAGGCCCCCGTTAACCCCTTCTGCTATTAAAGCAAGGATTTGAAAATTATTTACAGAAGTCAGCAGCTTGGCCTTTCTGTATTACACACAGGAAGCATGAATTCCTGAGCACTACATTTTGTTTGGGCTGAGCCCAAGAGTTTCAGTGTGATACCCACAAAGTGGGACTTGTTAAAATGGGAACATCTGGTTAGGCATTGTCTCCTGGCAACCAGGCTACAACCACACATGGAAGCTAAAGCGGCTGGCTGGTGGTTATAGTAGAAAGGCAAAGTGACTCCCAAAACCTGTGTGTGTGTGTGTGCATGCACACATGAGAGCCAGTAGTCAGCACTGAGTGCCTTCCTTAGTTACTACGCCACCTTGGTTTTGAGACAAGGTCTCTCTCACACTGAACCTGGATCCCATTGATTCAGTTCGACTGGCCACCAGGTAAGTTCCCAGGGATCCTCCAGCCTCTAACTCTCCAGTGCTGGGGTTACAGGAACCCACTTTTATGACTTGCTTTTTATGTGAATTCTGAACTCAAGTCCCCAATTTATATCTGTCAGGCATTACAACTGAGCCATCTCCCCAGACGCCTGTTTTCTAAACTCAATCAGTATTAAGTATTCAAACCTCCAACATTTGTAGATGTTAGGAGCCTGTGGTGGTTTGAACAAAAATACTCCCCATAGACTCATAAGGAGTGGTACCATTGGAGGTGTGGCCTTATTGGATTAGGTGTGCCCTTTGTGGGGTAAGTGTGTCACTGGGGGTGGGCTTTGAGTTTTCAGAAGTTTAAGCCAGGCCCGGTGTCACTCTCTCTTCCAGCTGCCTGAAACTCCAGATGTAGAATTCTCTGCTACCTCTCCAGCACCATGCCTGCCTGTGCACCGCCATACTTCCCACCACGAGGAAAAGCCAGCTCCAATTCACGTTTTTCTTGTTAAGAGTTGCCATGGCCACAGGGTCCCTTCACAGCCATAGAAACCCTCACTAAGACAGAACCCAATTGCCTGTGCTGGGTGCAGAATTTTTTGGTGTAAAATAGAAATCATAAAAATAAATATCCTTCTGGAATGCAAATATGTCATATTTACTGAGTGCTTTTCATCTGGATACATATGCGGGGACTTTTGCCTCTCTCAATAGAAGTATCGAGTAGCAAATACACACTGATAACTTCTCAGAAATTTGTCTATGCTTAACATGTTAATGCATCTTGCTATTTTTGTTATATGATTTTCTGCAGAACACAAGTGAGTATTAAGGTAATTACATACCATTTCCCCTAGGTTATTTTATACATAGTTTGATAAATCTGTATACATATCTGTAGCATTAAATGAGCACATGGCCAGAAGAGAATAATGAAAACTCCCTCCACTTGATTACAGCAAGAATCACAAAGCCAGTACATATCTATACAGCCATCTGCTTCACTTCAGGGAGATGGCTACAGACACTTACTTCACTAAAATACCAGTTCAATAGCACGCTTGAAAATTGGAATTTCTGAGTGCCTAAACTTTCTGCTTAACAGAAATTTTATTTTGTCTTTAATTAAAAATCATGGTGTGATGACTTCCAGAAGCAATACGTCAAAGGCCGCACCATGGAATATACATTACAGTAGCCATGACTATATTAACTAATCTGTCTGTGACTTTATGTGTAAGACCCTCAGGAGGGGTCAAGTTAGCCAGAGTCTCAGCATGAATGAGGCGGGGTGGGGGGGCTTGTGAAGCCCCAGCCTTAGCTGAGGAGCTGTTGTATAGCTTCTGGGGGATGGAGGGTACCATTGTTGTTGTTGTTGCTGCTGCTGCTGCTGCTTCAGGGATGTGACCCTGCCAGGTGGCCCATGTTCCTGTAGATGGGCCTATAATGACACAGATACAGACAGCCCTAAATAAACTCAGAGGACTTTAAACACATGAGGTTGGTCTTGAAAAGCAGCAGAGACAATATGGAAGGAATTACAGAGAAGGAGATGGAGTTTGGATCTGATCTTTTAAAACCTGTAATCAGATAATCATATTAAAATGGAAAAAGAATCTCACACTCCCATTAAGTATCCAGTACCATATATTTTCTCATAAAATGTCTGAAGAACTCTTTAACATGTGTTTGCACGATCTGTGGTACTTTAACAACACTTGGCATTTGAAGAGATAATAAACAATACTTATACAGATAACAAAGATTTTTATTATTCCACGGAACTTCAGGTCTACACAGTAATGCCTAATAGCAAAACACTCTATGTCTGAGTTCATAAATCCGCTTCAATAGAGTCTGGAAGAAGTCAGCTTTGTTAACTAATTTTATTATACTTCGAATGATGTCAGGTTTTTGGCTTGGTTTTTATTTAAAATATCTTAGTTATGCATTTCAAAGGCCATTTTATAGTAAACCATATATCTTGGATAGATGTGTTATTATCAGCACTTTATAAAATATATAATCTGAAATTTCCAAAGAATCTGTCCAAGGTTGTCTGGTCTGTAGACTAGACTAAAGGGCATGGGGTGAGCCATGGGGGACTGCTTTCCTTGTAGTAATGCTGAGCTCTGTTCTCTCCTGCACACACATTTGCAAAGTGTATCTGATTACATCACTTGATTGTCATGAGTTCTTTTCTTTTCTTTTTCTTTTTTCCAAATCTAACATTATCCCCTGTAAACTCTTTAAGGGCTGAATGGTGCCCCTCTGTTAGTATCCATGGATGCCCTGATTCTAGCCTTTCTTGCTGTACTTTTCATATTCTACTTCTCTGTCTTCCTCACCTAAGCAGCCAGAGCTCCTTAAATCCACCTGTGTCCTGCCAAGGATCCTCTCCGGCTGCCTTTCTACTTGCCTATTTTCTAAAATACTTGTGTTTCTAGACCTCTGCCCTTTTGAAGTCTCTCCCGACCCAGGGGTTCGGGATTAAGCTCTCTGTTGCTATTCCTCTGTCACTTTTCTCCCTTCCCATCTCTTGTTGCTAAACACTGCTTTTTTTTCCTTCCAGTATTGTCTCCTCTTTCACTTGATCAGAAGTATACCATGCCCATGGCACTGGGTTGTGGTTGCTTCTGAATTTTGTGTCTTGCCTACTATGCTGCTTCTTGGGGGCAGATAAAAACTCACATTTATTGAGGAGTTACCAAATGTCAAGAATGGCTCCTAGTATTTTGACCCTTATAACAGCCCTAAAAGATGAGAAAACCAAGGAATGTGAGTAGTTTCTTCAGTTTTCCTCTCATTACACGAGGAGACAAGCAGGGATCTTATTCCTTAACTCTTTTCCTTAACCACTTGGCTGCTGTGCGCTGCCCTGGCACATTTATTTCTGAGCCTTTCTTCTCCCAATCTCTCTCCCTTCCTCCCCATGTTCCTCCCTCTGCTCTCCCTCCCTACCCTATCTTCCTTCCTCTTCTTTTTAGCTTTTTCTTCCTTCTTTCCATCCTTCCTTCCTTCCTTCCCCCCCCCCCTCTCTCTCTCTCTTTCTTTCTTTCTTTCTTTTATTTTTATATATTTTTTAAAGCCAGGGTTTCTCTGTGTAGCCCTGACTGTCCTGGATCTGTAGTCTTTAGATCACACTGGCCTTGAACTCATAGAGATCTGCCTGCCTCTACTTCATGAGAGCTGGGGTTTAAAGGCGTGTGCCACCATCGCCTGGCTTTCTTTTTTACTTTCCAGTATCTTTTACACTTTCTGGCATGTGTCTGTTCTTCATGTTCCTCAAACAAATTAACCACCATTATTCCAATATACATAATTAGGTCTTTAGGAAAAGTAGGTACAATTTCTTCCCAAAGCTGAAGAAATCTAAATGAACAGAACATTAACAGTTCTGTTTCCTTACTTCCAAGCTGGCGATAAACAGGGTTCATTTGAAAAAGTATTGAAGCATGAACTTTCTAAGTGCACTCACCCCTTAAATGACTTTTAAAGCAAATCCCAAAGGACCATGTGAGAACTTGCAATAAATAATGTCAACAAACCATCTTGTCCAACTCTTGAATGATTTTATTGACTAACTTTATCATATAAAACTGCG
The DNA here is from genome assembly GCF_000317375.1 of Microtus ochrogaster. Lineage (NCBI taxonomy): Eukaryota > Metazoa > Chordata > Mammalia > Rodentia > Cricetidae > Microtus > Microtus ochrogaster. The sequence goes on from NC_022011.1 coordinate 88,899,830, forward strand.
TTTAGGATGATATAGTTGCAAGTTTTCCATCCTACATATCAACGATTAAAGTAAATAACTCCCTCTGTTTAAAATACATCCAAGGATTAAGATGCCTGTGTTTGTTTCTACACTAACACATTTCACTTGGCCGGAAATGGCCTCTCTCTGTATCAGAAGGCAGTGATGTCATCCGGTAAAACAACTGAACTTTTGACAACCATGTCAGTGTCGTGAGCAGTTATGACCTGCATGGGATTCTTCGCTGTAGGCCCACTTTACGCTACTAAGAATAAAGCTCCCAGAGTCAAGAAAAGCACTGATAGCGAAAATGTTACTGATAGCTTTTTCTCATGTGCTTCTGTCTCCTGAATTTATAAACCTCCCCGCTGGAGGAGACTCACACCAAACATAACCCAGAAGAGACGGGCAGGCTTATTCTAAGACTGCCCAGCAATGGCACTTTTATCTAGTTTTGTTATTTGAAAATGATCCAATGGTTTCATGAGTTTATGTAGTTCAGGCTCTGATGTATTCAATTCTACACAATCTTCAAAATAGACCACAGATTCTACGGTACAGGACTCTCTCCCTCTTCCTGTCCCTCTGTCCCTCTTCCTCTGTCCCCCTCCATGTGTGTGTCTCACCCTGTGTCTGTCTCTCCTCGTGTCTCTCTCTCTCTTCTCTCTGTCTGTCCATCTGTCTGTCTCCATCTATGAATGCACAACCCTGGGCTCCTCTTTTCTTCTATAAATTTCTTCCACCTTCAGTCTTTGAGCGACTTGTGTAGACAAGGGATTGTGTGCCACACCTTTGCCTTCTCTGTGTTCTGTCACATGCTTGGTGGACCTTTGTTTTTCTGATTACGCCAAGTTTAGACATGGGCTTGGTCACTGACTGGGAACACAGTCTAAATTCTTCTTCTGGGGGAGACATAATATATGACTACATATCTTTACACTACTGATCTGATTGAATGATGTACAGTTGTTGGGTTTATGGTTTAAAGTACTGAGATATTTTATCTTGAGCTTTGAAATCTGGATCATCCTTTCCATCACTCACGGAGTGAGGCAGTACGGCTTGGCAGGTGTCCTAGCTTTATCTAACTGGGTTTGGAAACTAACTATAGAACATTGTGTGCAGCCTTGTGGGAGGACTTGAAGACCTAACCAGAAAGCTCTCAATTGTAACGGGTAGAACAACCCTCACTTCTACTCAGCTTTTATACACAGTGAAATCTTTTTCTTTTTCAGGCTTCAGTTAATGTAACCAGAGACATAAAGGATATGGGGCTCAGATCTGTGACATATTTTTATAATTGTGAAAATCTTTTAATTTTTATTTAAAATATAAAAAGTAAATAAAAAATAATATGTACACATTCATATATACACAAATACACACATAATCTTAGTAATTCCCTCCCAGATTTATTTTAATTTTTTTCAATGAAGACAAACATGTCCAAAGCTCAAGAAAGCCATCATGGGATACTGAGTCTATATGACATACAAGGTGACCTCCTGGCATGCTCCAAAGTATTTCTGGGATTGTGAAAAACAAGTGTTCAGGCCCTGTAAACATGGCTCAAACCTTCAAGTTGAGTTTGTCGGTTAGGCTACCTCTTATCCTAGATCTACAACAGAAGTAGTAATGAGAATTCTTGATTTGTCTGACACTTTCCAAGGTACATTATAAATATTACGCCATTTGGTTCTATAATAACTTAGAAAAGAGCTGAATAAATTAAACAGATGTTGCAATCAACATTGTGCACCTGCCTAAACCGAGGGTGTGATTCCCCTAATTAGTGGCAGAGTCAAAATCAGAATCCAATCTGACTGGAACACAGTCTCTCTAACCAATTGTCATGGTGTGGATCAACACACACACACACACACACACACACACACACACACAAACAAACACACAGTGATTCGTAAACACAAAAGTATCATTTAAATATAATATTTACTTGTAAATGATGCATTTTGTTTTTCTTTGATTCCAGTATATGAATATTCAAGTAAAATCAGTTGTTCCTAGATTTTCTAAAATTCATGAAACAATATTATAAGCCTAAATTTTTGGAAATAAGAAAAAAACAAACTATTGGGTTTCTTTTAATCTATATAATGCACACACCAACACAGAACTCAGTCTCTAATCTATATCTCTTTATAGTCACATACATTTATGTATTATGAAGAAATATTAGCAAATTATCACAATTCAAATTAGGTTTAAAATTCTTCACAAAGCTTTGAATTCCTCTATTTTGTTTGTGGTCCTATCAACCAAAATCCAACCAAGCTTCGCAGCCTGACAGGCAAACCCTTCCCCACCGCATTGCACCCTCTCGACTGGATTCCTATAAAAACAGTTATGGGTGAAGGATAAAGACTCCGCTTCCCTGTGCGGGGAAGGACAAGGGTTACCACTGGTTGGGGGAGACTCTGCTGGTGTAGTAAGTTAGTAGTTGTAGATTCTTCTCCGTTCTTCTCCAACAGCCACTTCTTCCTTAGCACGGAGTAGCTAGCTAGGCGCCAGGATCAGGCATGTTTTTTTCCTTGTTAAGTGGGTCATAAGTCTAACTAGAGAGCTATTGGTTATTGCCAAGATGCAGGTGTCACGATTCACTTTTTCTAGTTGTTGCCATGGATCATAGACATCACAGTTAGGCAGGACTATTGGTTGACTCCCTCCTCTGGAAGCTTTCCTGGTGCCGCTGGTACTGTGTTTACTAGTTCTCAGAGAGGGGACATCCGGGCCGGTTCCAGACCAGGGGAGTCTGAGCCCGGTGTGTGAAGTGCACAGTCCGCAGTCGGGACTTCACCTTCCACCTCTGAGGTTAACCAAAGGCAACAGTGATAGGCTGGATGTTTTGGGAGTCTATAGACAACTCTGGCAAATAAGTCAAAAGAGGACTGTTCATGTCTGATATTGGGATTCTTGTTATGTGGTTTTGGCTCTTGAAGAAACATAGTCACGTTGGTAGGAAAATATAAAAGAGGTCATGCTTTTCACAACACAAATATCTGAAGGTGAAAGGGCAGCTGGAAAGGTAAGGAGACTTCTGGTCTCCTGTGCTTCAGGGATCTCCTGCCTTCCCAGGTACTGCAGCCTCGGGCTCAGGAGAGATCAGAGGCTGAACCCTCAGCCCAGCAGCAGGAAATGGTTCAAGGTGGGTGAAAAAAACCTCACAGACAGAACCTAGAACAATCAGCACAGCCTTTTCACAGGTTTTCACTGTAAAGGGCGGTGAGACACTATGAACAAGTTCACGGCTGAACTGACGATGGAGCCCTGTTTTCCTCAGCCGGCTAGAACTTCCTTCAAACTCATATGGAAAACGTTGTTGAGAAAAATGTGTTTTTATTGTGCGAAATAAAAAAGTCAAATAATTTAGGGACTTGGTTAAAGGCAGGAGACTTTCACCTAAGTCTTTGGATAAGTAAAAATTCATAATCATAAATAAGACTCATTGAAAACCTTTCACCAGTGACTTAGGTGGAAAGAAGAGTTAAATATAGCCCCCTGTGCTAAATCGACAACAAAAGTCAGCTGATACAATATCAAGTTAAATATAGCCCCCTGTGCTAAATCAACAACAAAATCAGCTGATACAATATCAAGCATGATAGCTCAATAGAAGGTGGCAAAGAAATGCCTTTTTATTATTTATTTTGGTTTTCTAGACAGGGTTTCTCTGTAGCTTTGGAACCCATCCTGGAACTCACAGAGATCCACCTGTTTCTGCCTCCCAAGTACTGGGATTAAAGTCATGCACCACCACCGCAACAATTAATAAATGGGAACTCCTGAAACTAAGAAGCTTCAATAAAGCAACGAACATGGTCAACAAGACAAAACAGCAGTCGACCGAATGGGAAAAGATCTTCATCCACCCCACGTCTGAAGAGGGCTGATCTCCAAATTATACAAAGAACTTAAGAAACTAGTCATCGAAAGAACAAATAATACAATACAAAATGAGGCACAGAGCTAAACAGAGAACTCTCAGCAGAGGAATCTAAAATGGCTGAAAGACACTTAAGGAAATGCTCAACATCCTTAGCCATCAGAGAAATGCAAATCAAAACAACTCTGAGGTTCCATCTTATACCCGTCAGAATGGCCAAGACCATTGATGACAACTTATGCTGGAGAGGCTGTAGGGAAAGGGGAACACTCCTGCATTGCTAGTAGGAGTACAAACTGGTACAACTGCTTTGGATATCAGTATGGCGATTTCTCAGAAAATTATAAAACAACCTTCCTCAAGACCCAGCAATACCACTTTTGGGTATATACCCAAAGGATACTCAATCATACCACAAGGACATGTGCAACTATGTTCATAGCAGCATTATTTGTAAGAACCAGAACCTGGAAACAACCTAAATGCTCATCAACTAGAAGAATGGATAAAGAAAATGTGATATTTACACAATGGATTACTACACAGCAGAGAAAAATAATGGCATTTTGAAATTTGCAGGCAAATGGTTGTATCTAGAAAACACCATGCTGAGTGAAGTAACCCAGACCCAGAAAGACAAATATCATATGTACTCGCTCATAAGTGGCTTTTAGACAGAAAGCAAAGAAAACCAACCTACAATTCACAATGCCAGAGAACCTAGACAACAATGAGGACCCCTACAAGATGCCTCACGGGAAATACACTCTAAGGACATGCTTGCCAGTCCTCACTTTTTCATAGCTCCTTAATAAAGGGTGCAATTCGATCACAAAAAAATAATAATGAGGACCCTAAGAGAGACATACATGGATCTAATCTACATGGGAAGTAGAAAAAGACGAGGTCTCCTGAGTAAATTGGGAGCATGGGGATCATGGGAGAGGGCAGAGCGGGAGGAGGGGGCAAGGAAGGGAAGGGAACTGAGAACAATAAATGCCCGATAAAAATGGAGAGAGAGAGAGAGAGGGAGGGAGAGAGAGAGAGAG
>NC_022011.1:88905448-88949404 GCF_000317375.1 Microtus ochrogaster
AGAGAGAGAGGGAGAGAGAGAGGGAGAGAGGGAGAGAGAGGGAGAGGGAGAGAGAGAGGGAGAGAGAGAGGGAGAGACTCCTCATAGGCCTTAAGATGTCTGTGAGCTGAATGTCTTCTGCAGGAGTTTCCTAAGACAAGGTAGACGTCATTATTCTTTCAGGACAAGTGCTGAGTTCTCTGTGGCTTCTGTGAATATGCCCCAAGGCTATGTCAGCATGATTATCTACTGTCAGCTAGATCCACACAGTGGCTGATAAAGGTTTCCACCTCATGCCTTCAATTATTGCTTTAAAAAAAAAACATAAAACAAAAAAACAAGAAGGTGGCAAACTGTCCCACTGCATACGGAATAGAAGGGACCCCAAGGCGATTATGAAGGCTAAAACTGAAAGTCCCAGAAAGCTGGCACAGGATATCTGACACATTTTCCTTAACATCTTCCATTTATGTTCATCTTCCTTTTATTTTCAAATGTGTCCGTAGAGAATGTGCTGGGCCACACTTTAATAACCTGCAACATATTTTACCTCTATGCAAACCAGAGGAAAACCAAACAAAATAAAGATCTGTAGTTCAAAGGTATAGTGTTAGAAGAAAGGAAACCTAGTGACAGATCGACATACTAGAGAGCGTCGGGGGTGTGGGACAATCATAGCAGAGAGGGATTGCGACAATTTTCAATAGTCCAGCAGAGAACTTAGACCTGAGGTATGTGGGAAAGGAGTAACACGGCTAGCTGAGAAAATAGTGTCCTCAACAGAAGGAACGACACGACACACACGAATGTTCCGTGTGCAGAGTTCTCTCCATATATGTGTATGTATGTATGTGTGCATGTATGTATGTATATGTATATAATGGAACGATCCAACTATGAAAGCTATACCGGATACAGGATTCTAGAAGCCTAGAAGCATAGAGCTCTGACAAAGTCACATAGTAATGATAGCTCATGAGTCCTGTAGGTGGGAGGAGAAAAAGAGCATTCCCCTCGTGCAGCAGTGAACATAGGAACATGACTTTGGAATCAACTGATACACCCAATGAGAGCCATCATTTTGGACCAGTGAATAATCGTCTCTTTGTCTTAAAGGGCAGCAACAGGGATGCTGACTTCAGTGTTCTTAATAACAGGTACAAGTGTCATATCACAAGTAGGTATGACTTTCGTCAGTCTTAAAACTGTAACAGAGTCTGAGCTTTGCAAAACTTTCTCTAATGTAATAAGCTTAATGAAAAACTAGCACATACTTTGCAGAATTGAAATGTAAGCTAAGAGTAATTTCACAGGTGTGTATGGTATTAGCCAGAAGCTTGTGTGTGCCAGTGGTGGGGTGGAGTGCAATGACCCGGGCAGTTTTGATGAACTCGTTAGACGGTGCCACCTCATCTTCCATAGCTCTCTAACTAGCTTAAGGAATCTTGTGTTCTTCTGACATAACAGAACTTTTAGATTGCTATTGTAGCAGCCCTACTGGGTGGGCAATTTTTGTGGTACTAATCAATTTTGCTGCTTGCCTCTCCATTCCTGTCCTGTTTTGGCATTACCTTTCCAACTTCAAGGCAGCCTCCTTGGAATCACTGGGGCCCTCCCTTCAGCCCCGGGAAGTAGTTCTAGCCATTTCTGACACTGAGGCCATTGGAAATCTAACATGTACAAAGTCACATTTCCTGACAGCTCTCTGAGCACCGTAGATGTTCATCTAGGTGTCTCCAGAGCATTCCCCTTCAAGAAGTGCAGCTGGCTTGTGACTGATGCTTTTCTCCTGTCCTCTTTACAGAGCTAAGTGGTCCAATCATGAACACTAGACATTATGCAGTCCTGTGCCCTGATTGTTAGCACTCTCTCTAGCCTGTAAGTCACGTTCGTTACAAAGATGAATCAGGAATGTAGTCGGATGCGTGAATGAGATAATGTGACTTTGGATGGAAGTTCACTCAAGGGACAGCTTCCCATCAGTGAAGATACTTTTACTTTCCTTTCATTCACTTTAGGCTTGAAATATGATTTTCAGTAAATTTCTACCAAGAGTACTTTCGTTAGGCGCATCTGCCTGTGTTAAATGTTTTGAAACAGTTAACTTATCTTTTCCTTTTCGAATTCCAAAACAATGTAGCATTTTGTATTTTAAAATAAACAAAATGTTTATGGAATTCCTAATCAATTCCATACATTGAGTGCTAAAGTAAATAGACTTTTATTTCCGTGGTTTTCCGGTCTTTTATTATCACTACACAAAGATAACTGTCACAGTTTTCTTGTAGAATACATGAAAATCATGAACTTAGAAAGCTGTGGTCACGATAAGCATAGAATCTTCAGACTGATTGTCATCCAGTCACCCACGAAGCATATAACGTGCTATGGTCCAATTTAGGGTCTGATGATTACACGTGCAGAGAAAGGCAACACTCTCATCAAATGTGAAAGCCAAGTGCTGCCTCTAAACGTCATCCAGAGAGCAAGAACTTGTTGTCTCCAAGTAGCTTCCTTCCTGGAGCCTTCTTCTTTTTCTTTCTCTCTTTTTTTTTTTTGAGGGGGGAGGAGTTTTTGAGACAAGGTTTCTCTATGTATCAGTCATGGCTGTCCTGGAACTTACTTTGTAGACCAGGCCGGCCTCAAACTCACTGAGATCCTCTGCCTCTGCCCCCCAAGCGCTGGGATTAAAGGAGTCGCCAACACTGCCTGGCCCTGGAAGCCTCCTCCTTCTTTAACACCGCTCTAGTGCTCATAACCTACTTTCAGTTGTGAGGATTGCTGTGGCTAAGAAAGGCAGGCACGTTCAATAAAGGATTCATGGGGCGTGGTCCTTCAACCCCTCTTCCACCCTATTCCAGAAATGGTAACATCTCTCTATTGTTCCCCTTTTAGCTCTTACTTTATATTTTTGATTGGTCCAATAAAAGATATGATTCAAATACTTTATTTTGGGGTTTGTGAGTCTTTCTTTGCTTTGATTCTCAAGAATTTCTAGTTATTAATATGCCTGGAGGTTAGCATTGCCTCAATGGAATTTCCCGTGTGACAAGAACTCAGGCTGGGCACCTATCTGTTTGAAAAAGCATTGTTATGATGTAATCTTACAAATCAATAACACAAGACTTTCCCTAACTTAAATGTTATCAGTCATGGTTTAACCTAACATGACTTGTCCAGGACTGCCAAACTCTATTAGAACACTCTGTAGTTGTTTTTGTAAGAAAAAAAAAACTTACTCTGAGTTCTTTTTTAGGAATCTTAGCCCTTCTCAGAAGTGCTCATACATAACTCTGAAATTTCTTTCAGGAATCTCACCCCTTACAAAAAATCATTATACATAGCTCTGGTTTCAGGACAGGCTGACACCAAAATGTGCCCAACTTCCTCTTGGCTTTCATTTCCATCCCTCTGATGTGTGTGCTTTACTATTGTACTATGCAATAATAAATGAATATTTTAATTTTTGTTCTTTCTCATAAAGGCTTAATTTTAAATTAAAAGAATCACATGCTACTTACTTCATGAAGAATGTGGTCTTTAAAACAGACCATATACACATATTCAAACACATACACACACACACACACACACACAATTCAGAGTGTTGACAATTACTGTATTAGATTGAACTATATAAGATTGACACGTTTTTTTTAAACAGACAGATATTGATACAATTCGTATCCAGGAGCCTCTCTTTAAATACTCTTAAATCTTAGCTTTCTCAGTATCTGATTTAAGACCTCCATGTTTCCATCAGCTCTTACAAGGGCACCGTCCGTCCCTGGGTAGTGTTAACACGTTGAAAGCTCTTACAAGGCACCGTCTATCATTAGGTGACGTTAACACATTGAAAGTTCTTCCTAACGTTGAATAAAGTCATCACTACAGCTTCAGTCTACGGTAATGACTTGACCTTGTCGTCTTTGTCTCGCACAGCATCACATACTGAGCGTGAAGCAGAACACCCAGTAATTACGCAGGGGATGGGAGTACAATCTGGGATAATAGCAAAGACAAGAGCAGGAAAAGTCACCCCCCATATGAGTCACGATGAATATGCATGATTCCCCTTTATAGACTAACCTTTAAACTAATGGATTATTCACAGGTTAGCCGCTTCCTCGTGTGTGCAGGAACTTAAGGATCATTTTGTTCTTCAGCTCGTTCTGCTGGCACGATCAGAAGTTGATACTTGTAAACTTGGTATAAATATATGTTAATATTACCAAAATTCAATCAGCTCCTCAAATGCAAAATTGATCAATTATAACCGGAAGGGCAGTGAAAGAGTTGTGGGCTCTTCTTGGTGACAAGTCTTTGCTCATTCTCTCTTCCCTCTTCATTTCGTCTTGTTTTCTTCATTTCCATCAGTCTTGACTCTCAGTAATAGAATTAACCATGCTTAAGCATGTTTGTTTCTCTCTCTCTCTTTTAAACATCCTGAGTCATCCTAGAACGCCTACTGAACACAAAGCTGAGCAAGGCTACTCTGTGGTCCTGGTCTCTGCTCTTTATGCCCCCACCTGTCTCTCTCCCAGATGTTGAAATGGGCAGGAATGTGTTTCCTATGTGCTAAAAAACACTTATGTGGTGATAAGCAATTCTGTTTAGTGGCATGCTGTTGAAAAATGGGCATGAATTGTAAGACGTTATAATTACAGTATTGGCGTCGACTTCCATGAAGCCATTTTCCCAGAGCAGTTTTGAAAGTTTAATAATTCCTTATGTGTCGTATGATATTTTGACATTTTAAAATTTCTGCAGAGATAATTCCAAAGGTTTAAAGAGCTAAGGAGTTTGTCACAGACATGAAATGATTAAAATTAATGTAACTAATTTTTAGATTGGAGGTTGACTCACACAAGCAAAAATCTGATTTAAAAAAATAGATAATACAAGGAACTTTTTTTTCCATAGTTTTTGGAGGTGAGATGACATTTTTGTTGCAGCCAAATTGAAACTATACTGATCTATTAGTTGTGATTTGCCTATTGTTTCTCATAAAACTTATAACATAGCTTTAATTACCCTAAATCACATCTATATAATAATTATCTTTGGGGCCTCCTTAGTGTAGTCTCATAAAATAATCTTATACTTTACACCCATTAATTTGCAAGCCTATTGTTCTATATTTTAAAGGGAGTTCAGTATTAATAGAGTTATAAAATTACTATGATTGTGATAAGGATGTGGAGAATAAGAAATTACAAGTTCATTGCACATCACTGGGCGTTATGAGCATGCCATGCCAGTCTATTTGTGGGCGGCTTTATTTGGGAATGTTCTTCTTCCCTTTAATAGTGCGTCCTTTCCCGAGACGCTCTGTGTTACTATGGCATCTCTATTTGCTTCGGCTCATGTTCTTGAGCCCTAACGTTCAATTGTGAAATGTTTTGACTAGTTAACTTGGCAGTCATGGTTAATCTAGAGCTAAGAGAGGCGATCTTGGAGCCATCAGAGTGGTCCAGAGATAAACAGACTGAGCATCATTGTCTCAAGCTCACATTAAGTCATTGTGAGCTTTATTACAGGGCAGGGTAGCCATAAATCTTGACAAAACACTATAAGCAATAAAAGCAACTTTCAAGTGCTTGTGACCATCTTCCTTCACATTATCCCTGGTCACCATGGCAACAACAACAAAAAAGCTTGTTTGCTACTTCAAGTCAAAATATTTAAAATTCATAATATTTGCAACTTAGAAAGATAAGTTTGTTTTATTGCTTCCTATAATTTGGGAGTCGTGGAAAAGATAAAAAAATGTATATGGGATGTGCGTGTGAATATTGTCTCTTTAAGGTCGGATGATTTATTTCGATTTTTGTAACTGTTTCTATTATGACTGGAATCAAATGTGCGATAATTTGCTCCATGACTCAAGCATGCAGTTTCTTCAGCAATGGGGTTTTATCAAGGTCTAGAGGATTATTAAGAACAATGGCAAGGACCTGCAATATTTAGGGGAGTCAGTGGGACCCCAGTAACTAACAACTTCAAAAAAGATAACCTGTAGCAGGTCCTCACCACCTATGGTGTCTGGGGCTGGCATGGTCCTGGTTACAGGGTAACACCATTTAAAGTCATTTTCTATAGTGTATATAGATATGTCAGAAAGCCCTCAAGAGTAGTGGGTTTCCATATGGCTTTTTCAAAGACATATTTAGTGTTGGTTACCCTTCCACACTCCTACCCTGTCTCTTGTTCCCCAGCTAATTTAACCCTTCCTGTCCCATCAACCCTTTTCTCCCTTCTCACCACCCACATTATACAGTTCCCTTGAAGTGTTTTCTGGCTTCTGTGGATACCCCAATTTAAATACCTTGATCAAAAAATTTGAAAGTGGCATTCACATAGGAAAGAGGACTTGTGACTCATGTTTTTCTGGGTCTGGATTACCTCTCGTTGGTACCGATTTTGAAGCTTCATGTATATTAGCTAGCTTTTTGTAGGGTTGGAAGGTTCTCCCATGCTCTCACGGGAGAAGTCACCAACAGTCTTACCCAGTCACGAACCCTGCAAACTCCAACAATGACTGACCTGGCAAATATGCCCACTGGCTCAATATTGACACGATGGTTGTGGGAGTTACCAGCGACTTCCTAATTTGATTTAAAACCTGATACGTACAATGGAATTCATGTCTGGTATTATCAACTGGTTTGCTAGGTCATAGGCTCTGGGGTAGAACCCAATACTGTTATTCTGTTAAATACACATAGATTCAAACTAAAGTTCTTATATTTTTACCCACTGCACCTCTCAGTCTTATCCACAGACACTCCAATTTGAAGTACGTGCCAATTAATATGGAGACCCACAACCAATCAATATGCAACAAATAATAGTTTGTTTAACTATAACACACATACACCCTCCTTCCCAGGGTCCAGGAATAATTGCTGAAGACAGAGCAGAAAGACCGTAAGATCCAGGGCTGGTAAACATCCGCATTGAAACAGAATTTGTCAGACATGACAGGGCTGTTGCACACGTGAACACATAGCAGCTGTGACTACATGCACAAGGTCTGTACAAGATCAAGCCAGCCCAAATTTCCGGCATAGATGAGGGAAGGGTTCATGAAGTCCCATCCTCAGCTGAGGAGCCATTAGTAGTGAATGGCTGCTGGGGGAGGGAGAGTCAATTTTCTCCAGGTGTGTGGTATTGGAGAGGCTGCCCACTCTCCAGCAGAAGGCCCGACACCTATATACATGCAGGCAGAAAAACGGGGACTCAGTGGCTTGAAAACATAGCACGTGAAGTTAAAGGGAAAAATGGTTGGAGGAGATAAAATGGGGGGGGGTAGATTTGTTCAAAGCTCATATGGAGACATGGAATTTTCAATCAAAACATCATAAATAAATGCGATTTGTTCTTAGTCTGATGGAGGAAGGCCATTGGTTAATTAAATAAAGAAGCTGCTTGCCCTGATAGGTTAGAACGTAGATGGGAGGAGTGAACAGAGCAGAATGCTGGGCGGAAGAGGAAGTGAGGTCAGACTCGACAGCTCTCCTCTCGGGGGCAGACGCCTCAGAGACACACGATGCTCCACTCCTGCGGGCAGAGGCAAGAGCTCTGCTCTCTGAGGCACACGCGATGAAGCTCCGACCCAGGATGGACGTAGGCTAGAATCTTCCCGGTAAGACCGGTGCTACACAGATGATAAGAAATGGGCTAGTCCGGGTGCGAGAGTTAGCCTAGAAGAGGCTAGATAGATGGGCCAAGCAGTGATTAAAAGAATACAGTGTCCGTGTAATTATTTCGGGGCATAAGCCGGAGGCGGCCGGGGTTCTGGGGACACAGCCCCGCCGCACCTATTACTACATTAGTCATAGGGCATAAGGCGCATTTTAGATGATCTAAATTGCAAATTTCTCACCATGGCTTCTGCAATATTTTTTCTTTATTTCAAGTTCAAATGAGTGAAAGTATGAAAACTTGTATTATATACAGGAAAAAAACATTTTAATACATTTCAGAAATGAGTATTATTTTCCTATCAGAATCAATGTGGTGAAACTAAAGAGATGCCCAGCTTCATGGGTACTTAGCTCCTTCACAGAAGAGTCCTTACAATTTAGTGCAGCCACGACAGTCAGGTGTGAACCTTAGTGCGGTAGAGAGAGCGGGGCTCACGGATTGCTCGAAGTTAGCTTTTAAAAATCCAATTGTTTGTCAATATCTGACATTTTTAATTAAAGCATAGAATATATCTTGTTCATGATATGCTGTGTGGTTTTTAAGCTGCACAAAGCATGAACTGGGTGACATTTGCCTCATATTATATTTTCTGTCATTTTTGTTCAAAACAAACCACTTCAAAGGGATACTATCAACATACACAAATCTGGGTACAATAAATGCATATAATTTTTAAGTTTGGGGATAGATATGCACCTGTGAGAATATCAACACTCTTTTCTGCTCTCTTTCTTTTAATTGAGGGAAATTAAAAATATACAATAAAGGAGAGGAGAAAAGTTCATTTAATGAGCTCCCACGAGTCTGCCAGTCAACTTAAAGATCACTAGTGGTCCACTTACTTCTCACGGTTCCGCATGAGAATGTTTTGTAGTTTCACAAAAGTTTTGAACTTTTTAACTAATTTCGACAAAAATTTACTGTAGAGCCTGCAGTGGCCTGGAACTAACTGGGCATCCCGGGACAGGCTCAAAAGTGACAGTACTCTTGCCTCTGCTTCCCAGGTATTATGAATGTAGACATGGCATTCCCCTGGTTATAATGGTGTTTTTAAACAAATATAACATCACTTGCCCACCTTACCCTTCAGTGTATACCATTAGCACGTGAACACTCCCCATAACAGTTCATGCTGCAGCATCAACGTCAATTGCTTGCAATCATCCAATACCAAGTTCAGGTCCAAATCTCATGTTTTTTATCATTGTTTAAATAGCAGTGGTTTAAGCAACAGCCCCAGAAGCTGCCCCTAGAATGTCCAGCCATGTCTACTAACATACAACAGTGTCCAGTCTCCATTCCTTTATACTTCTGACATGTGTTTGTTGAAGAAACTATGTCATTTGCCTACAGGAAGCCAAAAGTTCAGGTCTGGTTTTCTCCTCCTTATCCTGCCTGTCTCCTCTCTCTCTTGCAGAAGACTAAACTGAATCTGGGAGATAGTAAGTGACTCATTGTTGTTGCATAACCAAGTCCCAGACGAGCGGGGCTGAGCTCAGCTTCCCTGCTCTTGAGCAGAGAGCCTTATATAGCATGACGAAGGGGGACTGCAAGCTGACTGCAAGGTGACAGTCGAGCTCGGAGCCTATTGTACTGTCTAGCTGAGGAACCTTGGCCGCATTACCTCTGAGGAGGTTTGTAAAGTTTGCCTTGAACTGTTAAAGATGGTTACAGATTCACGCATAAGCTAGATGCAGTGATAAGTGCCTGTGGTCCCAGCATTTGTGAGGCTGAAGGATCTCAAGTGCAAAGCAAGCCTAGGTTACACAGCAAGACCCTGTGCTACAGTCAATAGGAAAACATAGGGAGGAAATAGAAGAAATCCTTCTTTTGCTCATTGGGCACATTTACTACACAGTACCTGTTTGTACTTAAACGTTGTCTCTGGAAAACAACATGCTGGGCTGTGGTTTATTTTTGTTGTTGTTGTTTGTTTGGTGCGTGTGTCTGTGTATCTATGTGTCTGTGTGTCTGTGTGTGAATGTGGAGGCAGGTATGTCGGTAGGAGATCTGAGTGCTGTGTGGACCCAGGCTTGTGGGGGCCCAAAGATGACATTGGGAATCCTCTCTGATCACTCTGCACTTTATCCCTTGTCCTTCAGTTGAACCAGCAATGTACTTAAATTCTGTTTTGTTTTGTAAGTGTGTCACCACTCTTTCTCTCTATTGGTTTCCATTTGCATGGGATATCTTCTTCTAGTCCTTCAAAGCGTACAATCTTGGTTAGACTAGGAAAACATGGTCGATTTTCTATCTCATTGCATGGTGAACACAGTATGCAATAGTACATTGCTGAAAGAATGGATATTTTATGTACTCATTATTTAATAAGACATGTTGGTGAGATGATGTATATGCCAGGTAGTTTAATCTTTCCATTATATACACATAAATAAAAGCTCTACTTTGTTCCACCTATATAGACCATCGTTTCCCAATTACAAAAAATGCATTATTAAATTGTCATTTTTAATTTAATTTTTATTTGTGCATGGGGACATACATGCGCATAAACACACTCACGCATGCATGCAATAGTACAGACAGAAGGTAATTCTCAGGACTCAGTTCTCTTCTGTGAGAAGAAAGGGATCAAGTTCAGCCATTAGACCTGAGCAGCGAGTGCCCTTATCCACTGTGCCATTCCACTGACCCTCATAAACTCCTTTTGAATGTCAAATTAAACTACTATCACCTTGGCTCCCATCTTTCTACCTTAGATGTGATCCATCTCAACAAGTCTGATTTGGCAGAAATTTTAGGGCCCCCTTCTACTTCCAAATTCTGCCTCTAACCTGAGAATATCTCAGTACCTTGTATGTGTACCTAATACAGTGACTTCATCTTCTCCTTTAAAAACCAGGACAATGCACAAAGTTATTAAGCTGATTTTCTAGATACACATTTTATACAATGGCTCCCTAATACACATGCAGAGTAATTGTACATTATTATATCCTATGGAAATTTTTAGTATATAAAGTAAAATCAGGGTCAACCTATTTAAAATAGAATGGATTAATAGTTTTAACGGCAGCAGTGATAAGGATGAAGGCTCCTTTCCACGCGATGGGTCAGCTGATAGAAACGGAGGCAACGCTTAATAGTTGCTACATTTTACCAAGAGGAGCTTAAGTGAATTCTGGGTCTTTGGGGTGTCATAAAAACAAAAGATGGAAAGCATTTCACAGAGAAGTGATTAGCAATGTAAGTCCTACATCCCAGCCAAGAAAAAATGAGAAGAAAACCAGGCTTACGGTATGAAATTTCCTAGGACCTTGAAGCAATTCTCTTGCTTTATGAAAAGGACTTTAAGAAAGGACTAAATCTAAATGCAGGGGCATAAAGAAAACAAAAGTTGTGAAACAGGAATAGGCAACAATGCATTCAAATTAAGTATATGGCAGTTGAAAGGTAGAAACGAGTCCCTGCTTCAAAGAGAAGGCAAAAGAAGAAAAGCAATGCTACATTTGCTTCGACATAAGAAAAAGGAGGCCGATAATGGGTGATTCACCTGGTACTTTTGAGGTTGAAGTAGATGGTAAATACAGAATTCCTGAGACTGTCACAGTTAACAACTTGCTGATGGTTGGGTTGAGCGTTAGTGGAAATCACAAGAGCCCCAGGAGTTTGTGATGCCAAAGACAGGGAAGAAATGAATCCAAACTGCGAAGATTAGAAATCTTTCTTTGAGGGTAACTGGCATGCTGCTTAACGTCTTTGCTGCAGCCAAGGTCTGCAGGGAGAAAATTAACTTCAAGCAAGTTTTATTTATTAAAATACACTTTTTATTTATTAAAATATCACTATTTTCCCTTTTGTCTAAAATAAAAAGAAGGCTATAACTAATATAAGAAAAACTATATACAATCAGTGCAATAACTACATATAATATATACAAGCAATAAGTATATCAACAATGTCTAGTTCATTTGCATTGACAAATTCAGAGAAAATACTCCATTATCTATCCTATCTTGCTGAATTGTACCTAATTTACTTTTTCTACCATAATTTGCATTACCATCCCAAACTATCTTTTGATATCTCTCAACCTTTACACTTTACACTCTTTAGTCAATTTCTTTTCTGAGTCTCGTAAACAAAGAAAACTATAACCATAGCAATAGCTATCTAGTCTTCAACTCCCTCAGGGGCCTGAGAAGGAAATAATCCTGAGCAAGCAGGAAGTGCAAGTAAGCAACTTCGAAAAAATATGAACTTTGCCTCCTGGTTCCACAAATACCAGTTCCTGGTTAGTTGGCTTCATGTTTGTCAGCGTGAAGTGAGGCAGAACCTCCTGACAGAAAAGTATGGTAGAGCGATGTTACTCTGTTCATAGTGGCTGTGAAGTAAAGATCAAGACAAAGACGGTCGCAGTAAAATATATGGCACCAAGGAGAAACTCCAGTGACCTGCTTCTCCCAGTCAGATCCTACTTCTAAACTTGTCCGTCATCACCCAACAATAACCATCAAATTATGAATCCATGAATTGAAAAATTAACTCATTGATAAAAACAGAGGCATCACAGTCCAGTCATTTTACCCAAAACCCTATTTCTGAGTCCTGCCTACATCAAAGAACAAGCCATTGACACCAGAGCCTTTAGGGGAACATTTCATATCCAATCCATAACATCTTGCAATGCTGCTGCCAGGTAGTGTTTTTTGAGCAATTCTTAGAGCTAGGAAAAGGCAGGAGGCAAGCAGATGACTGGACCTAGTAAACAAGACAGGCTCCAGAGAAGGATGCAAGGCTCTGATCACAGAGGAACTGCTCTTAGATTTAGACAAGTTCCAGAAGAAAAAGAAACCCAAACATGGGTGAGAAACTCTGAGTAAAAAGATTGCAATCACTGGTAAGAACTACATAGGAGAGACTAGCAATAGAAAGAAAGGTGTCTTTCAAAGATCAGGAGCCCAGACAGGGCTAGGAGAACATGCTGCTAAAGAGAGATGTGGTTGGCTTTCAGGAGATGCAGTGAGGATCCTAGAGGTACTCTGTTTCGAAGACCAGCTGGTATCTTCCAACAGACCAACACATTCAAAAAAGAAAAAAGAGACATAGTAAGAGGAGAAGAAAAGGAAGAGAGTGGAGACAAGGGGAGGAGGGGAGGGAAGGAAGAGCGAAAAAAGAGAGAGGGAAGAAAGAAAGGAGGGAGGGGGAAGGGAAGAGGGAAGGAGGAAGGCAAGGAGATGGTCTGCAAGGCTCATCCTGTGACAGAGAGTGAAAGGAGGGAGACTGACCCAAACAGGATGATTTATCATGTCTGAGGCTTACAAGCTTTCCCAGAGATAGACTCTGCGTAAAACCTTTGTCTGTGTAAAGCAGCAGCTGGGTGGACTCAGAGCCTAATATCACTCAAGTCAAACATCATCTGGAAACATTAGAACAAAGTTACAGGAAATGATTATGAAAAAATAGTTATAATAAAATATGTATTATAAACATTTTAAACATAGGTATCTTCTAAGATTAAATCTGTCTTTTAATGCAGGAATTCATTCCCAGGTGAAATGAAGGTCTTATCAACTTTTGTTATGTTAAGAGAAGAAAAGGAGGTGAAAGTTCCCACAAGAAACGTTTTACTTGATTAGTTGTATTTTTTAAACGCTTGTCTAGTCTTCTGAGATAAAAGCATATTCTGTTAAGATTATTATTACAGCACTACAGGAGTTGGCAAAGGAAAACAATCTCATAGAGAGAAAAGACAGAACTTAAGACTATATGCAAGAGAAACTGTTTGCCAGATCATAACAAAGAAGTGTTATTAACAGAATAAGAAAAAAATGATATTGTTCATGGGATTGCACTAAGGTAATAAATCAAGGACAAACTCATGGGAGGAAAGAGACATTTGTAAGTGGAAAAGAACAAAAATAATCAGTGTTAATGGGCTTTCAGCTCACAATCTGTAGATAGTTGCTGAATACTTGGTAAATGGTAGTAAAGAAATGTTAGCACTTTAATACTCAATTTTTTTTAAAAAAAAGCTTAATTAGCTATGCAAGTCTTCCTAATCAAGAATAACTAGCAATCCAATATAGCTTACATTTATTTTTCAGATATCATACTTTAAAAATATATGTGTACTTTTCATGTGTCTCCTTGAAACTCTCAAAGATGTGTAAACTCTATCATGAACATCATGAAAACATGATGTCCATGTAGTTATAAGGAGAATGAGAAACTGAAGGCTTCTGCAACAACCTCTCCCAGCCCCCGTGCATACCCCCCCCCAAAAAAAAGAATCAATCTAGACAGAAAACCATTTATGAGAATCCTTAAACCTGTGATGAAAATGCGGAAGTGTAACTCTTTATAGCTGGTGGCTTCTGGTGGGGGAATGGGAAAGGCCTCTGATCTTTAAGCGGCTGGCCACTGGGAGTTTGATCATGCTACAATGAGTATACAGGCAGGACAAATTGTACTTGGTGTATGGGGGGGCACAAGGATGGGAGGGGCCTGGAAGGAATGGGAAGTGAGTGTGATTGGGGTACATTGTGTGATGCGGGTACATATTGTGAAATTTCCCAAAGAATCAATAAAAGTATTATGGTGGGATAAACAGTTTTCTCTCCTGTGCTATAACACATATAAAAGTTAAGACAGGATAAGTCAAAGACCTACCAAATAATGTCAAATAACTTTGATTTATAAAATCAAATACAGAAATTTTGTGATGACAGCATAGCCACAAAATTTTCAAAAACACTAGCCATAAAAGTTGATAAATCTAACTTCGCTGCAATCAAACTTTTTCAAAAGAGAATGCTGAAAAATAAGTCACTAAAGAAATGAGCACGCAAGTCATGGCTCGAAGGAAACATTCACTGGACATGGGTGGAGCAAACGCCTTGCACACTGATGGCAGAAAGACTTCTTACAAGCCCAGGATCAACAGTAAATAACCAAACAAAATGAAGAAGATACTTCTCAAAAGACAAACAAATGGTCAGTAAACAGATTTTTAAAATGTGTGTCACTGTAGTTTACACAAAGATAAAAATCAGATCTAATGTAGCAGTGAATTATCACTTTGAACTCACTAGAATGGGGAAAACTTAACCTGACATTGTTGAGGTGATAAGAAAGAAGGGAGGGAGGGAGGGAGGGAGGGACATGTCTTTCCTACTTTGGTGGTGGGAGTGAAAATTTTATTAGCACTTTGGAAACTAGTTTGGCAGTTCTTCATAAAGTCAAATATGTAACCTCTTTAAGACCTTAAAATTTTATTTCTTGCTATTTAATCAAGGAAAATAAAAACATAGGCCCACAGAAAAAGCTTTATAGCAATGCTTGCAGTAATTTTATCACGGTTAGTCCTATGTGCCCTTTATAGGAATGCTTGCAGTAATTTTATCACAGTTAGTCCTATGTGTCCTTTATAGGAATGCTTGTAGTAATTTTATCACGGTTAGTCCTATGTGTCCTTTATAGGAATGCTTGCAGTAATTTTATCACTGTTAGTCCCTATATGCCCTCTTGGGAAGCTGATGGGCAAACTGTAACCCATTCCTATAATGAAATGCAAATCAGAATTAACAAAAATCTACCCAGCCCTGGCATATGTGTCAATGCGGATCATCTCAAAGTGAGCAGTAGAAACCACAGCAAGTTTACATAACGAATAATTCCCCTTATACAGAGTTTAGACAGGCAAACCTAGGATAATGTACTAGAAACTACACCAAAGCTTGCCTCAGGAGGACAAGAGCTCCAAAGTCAGCTGGGTCGAGGCCAACACTGTGCAGCGATTAGAGGTTTAGGGGTTTTAACGGGAGTTGTGCAGTGCTATCAAAAAGCATCCAATTTCATCGGATGAAAACCCACATGCATTTGTATTTTGTTGTGTTGTGCACGTGAAATGCCTCCTACAAGCTCATGCCTGAGTGTTGATAACCCCAGAAGGTGATGCTATTCGTGAACATTTTGGACCCCACAGGTTGTGGATAGAGCCTCCCTTGGAGGTCACACTGGTGCAGGTCTCTCAAGGGTCACCATCTGCCTTTCCCAATCTCTCTGCTTCCTGATTCACTCAGGTGTGAACCAGCTCCTGCTGCACTGTTGAAAGTTGCCCCCACCCCTCAGACACATCTCATGTTAGCCATGTCTAACGCTAATCCAGACTGTATCTACTCCAACCCCGGGAAAGAATAAATTCTTCCTCTATTATACTTATAGTAAGAGAGACTGAAATTAGACCCACATAGTTCTAAAAGTTTCTTCCCTTCCTAATATTCTAATATTCTTTTCGAGATTGTAACTACTAGCCACAATGCAAATAATTAGAAGGGACTGTTTGAGATATACTTGGCATCATTTGCGTGTTACTGTTTTATAATTTAATAGTAAAAACTTTTTAATAAGTCTCAGTTCACAGCCAATGAAGGGCAAAGTCAAGAACGACCATGCTAGCCTCAGATATCATGTGTTGTGTTACTCGGTGATTCAATCATCAGGACTTCTAGCCTTACCTCCAGCCAAAATAACATTACTATGTTTTTGATATTATAAATTTACTAAAATATTCGCATTATGTACTATTTTTGGATTCTTTGAATGTCATTTTGACTTTACTATAACTTCATCTCCACCAAAACACACTTTTAGGACTCCCGTAAGCCCAGCAGGACTGAAGAGTGAGTGAAGAAGATTATAGGCTGCTGGAGAAGGCACAGAAGAAGCAGAGAAAACAACCATTGATACTTGTTTTTTCAATTTAAACAATTCCCCCTTTTTCATTGGCATAATCATGACTTAATCTTTGTGATTAAATATTACATTCTATTCCAGTGTCAATTTGTCTTAATTATTTTCTACTCAGAAATCACAGCTAAACCTGAACCTCAGTGCTCTCTGAAGAAAAATTCCATCCTGTATTTAAATCTATGTTTTATGCCAAATTATTTCATAAGATGGAATAATAGCATATTACAGTTCACAAGATGAATTTAGTAAAGCAATCACAAATGTTGTGAATTGGTCACAGGCAGATATTAGGTATGAGTCTTTCTTACTTTATCTTTCTCTGCTGGCACAGATTACAGATGCTAAGGTGTTTTTTCCCCTGGGAACCGTGTGAGTATGGGGCTACTGGTAAAGAACATGAGACCGTATGGCCCTTGTTGACATGAGCGCTACAGATACTTCATTTCAGACTCAGAAGTTGCAGAGTCCCAGCTGTTCAAATGTCGGAGAGAAGTAAGGGCTTGGACAAGTTCCATCTGGCTGAACTTTAACGGTATAAACAAGAATAAAGCAGCAGTCACAGGCAAGAACTTTGCATGACTAAATAATCTGCAAGTGTAGGGAAAGAAAGGCATCCTTCTGTGAGGCTGAAGCAGAATGAGATGCGCAGTGACATAGAAAATAAGAGTTAAGCATTACGCGTCAGCAGGATTATCCTTAGCTCAGTAGTCCACCTAAAATAGTTCTGGGTTTATTTATGTAGTAACTCTTATTTCCAAATGTTGGGCTTTGTTATGACTGGCTTGTTTGGTCCTAAGGGTAGGAGTGGCTTTACAGGAAGGGTGTCTTTCCTATGCTATTCACCCACGACAGTCCAGGGGCTTGAATGAACACCTCACTTTAAAACAATTTGCTGGAAAAGCTGGAGTCTCTGGACCACTAGCATGATGATGATTCCAAGTGTGACAGGTGGGCAGGACCAATGCCTAATTCTTCATCTTTTCCCTTCATCCTCCTATGTACCTTTTATTGTACATCCCCTTTCTCTACCATGTTTCAGTCACCTTCTTCCTGATCTGCCTCTCAATCAGTTCATCTCAGAAATCTCTGCAAATTTCTCCAGGGCTGCTCCTCCCATGCTCAGGCAGAATAAATAATTTCCTCCATCTAGTCATACACATATGATGCTCCTTTCAAGAACAATGGTGTATTGCGGTGTAACAAAATAATTACTTAAGAATTATTTTAAACATGGTCTTTTAAAAGAGTATTCTGGAAAATTTTCGAATCTGTTTTTCAAGTAGTATTCTTTTTTATTCTCAAATTTCTATTTCTAATGATCATGTTTGTGTTTTAATTGGAATCATTCTTTTCCCTTTATCTTTGGCATGCTTAAACGTCGTTATTGAGAGTTTACAAAACTCAGCTCCTAGGGTAATCAGAACTTAGGGTGATTGCGTGTAAGCAAGGATGATCCCACTGAAAAGCTGCACCGGGCTCAAGATGAGTCACTGTGCAAAGAATATTCAGAGTTAGGCCAGCACCTCAGGGGAGAGAAGGCAAGTGCAGGACATTGCTGCAAGGGGGCAAGTGGGGTGCCTTTTGATGGCACGGTGCTAACCAGAGCAGTTGAGCCAAAACAGCGATATTTGCCAGACCCTAATAATGATCTCAAAGTACACAGCATCTCAAGTCGGTCAGGACAGGAAGATAGGCAAATAGTAGAATCCATTTTTGTCACTGTGATATCATCATAGGCTTTACACTCACGTTCCTGCGAAGGAGAAATATAACTAGTGGCGTTCTGACAGGTTTTAGCATAAGCCAGCTTTTCCCTAGGACCTTGTTGACGTGGGAGGCTTTCCTACCAGCTTCCCTCCTTCCCTACGCTATGCTCTTTCCAGCTCAGATGGGAAAGGACGGCATTGGTTGTTAGGGCAGCTGGCCAGACCGGAGTGTGGTGTGGGACCCTTGCAGAGAGGTTAGGGAGAAGGCGTGCTCATGTGCTTCTTGGGATGATGACACACAGCCCTCATACACGCCCTTCAGACGTGTGTGATACATAATGAATGAGTCATTTATAACAACTCTGTTGTTTCTTTGCTCTGGGAGAAGAGCCATTTACATATTTTAACATTAATTTTATTCCATTCCTGCTGAAAGATAATAATCATTGTTTTGGACAGTGAGTTTTTCACTAGCTCTAGTTACCTATTTCTGTATAAATTCTTATCTGTACCTTTTATGCTATAGAGAAAAGTTAAAGTAAGTTTTGGCAATAATAAGACAATGTTAGCAACTTTTAAGATTAAGAAAGTGGAGTGGTTTATACTGGTCTTTTTGCTTAAAAGATACCTGGAAAAGGGTTGCTTAGTTTAACGGGATCTATTTTTAATTTTAATAAATACTATCAGAATATTTCCCCAAACAGTAAAATTTCCTATTTTGAGTTATTTCTTCTTAAAAATGCATGCGATTGGTCTTTTATTTTACTTCACTTGACAAGCTGAAAAGTAAATGTTGATTTAATTTACTTCTCACTGATATTACCAAATCTTGGGATTTTAAATTATTTATTGGCCATTTGATTTTTTTTCTTAAATCCTTATAGATCTCATTGAACACATTTCCATTGCACTGTTTAGCTTTTTCACCATGATCAAATGAAGATTAAGCGACCTTAACATGAAGCAAATATTAACTGAACTCAGTTAAAATGGTTTTCCCTAATTTTTCCAAGTTTTTTCTAAATGTAACAACCTCTGTCACGAGGTAACAATATACTTCCTGTGTGTATGTGTATGATGCTCATTCTACAGGCTCCTCTTCCACCAAGAGAACACCTCCCATCTTAGAGATCCCGGTTCCCATCTTCCCTCAAGGGCACACCATTTTCCACCTCGTACAAGGTCTTTGTTGACTCTTTCACTCAGTACCGGATCCCTTATCTTACTAGAATCACAGTGTTCCTTCCATGTCAAGGACAGGCACATTGTCCCCTAATTGCCATGTCTCCATTTTTGCCCTCTCCCCCTAAAGAGTTCAGGAATATTTCAGATTAACCTCAGGAAACGCTGGTTCAAATTTCCCAAGAACAGTTTCCTCATCATCAAGGATTGGAATCTATGTCATTTATTTGTTAGACTAATCAAAGACCCACAGAAGTAAGGCATGTCTGGTTCTTATACATCTGTATCCATGAAAGACAGCATCGCGTCATACAGTGTAAGATAAACACACGCTGGTCACAGCTAGGCAGCCTGCCTTCCAGCTGCAGACAGCTGAGAAAGTTTGTCTCAGTCTATGAAGCTGATTGCTTATACTGTTCATCCAGCTGATGGGTGGCTGCAAAACATGAAAGCTGAGCCTTTGGTGTCTGTCCATTCTGATATGAAGGATTCTCTAGTCTGTCCTAACGCAGCTTCTACTGTGTCCTTAGAAAAATTAAGCATGTTAGGCTTGCTGATTTTATGTTAATGAGCATAGCAACTGCGTCCGTTGCTTTGGCAAACCCACAGGATGCGTACAATGAATTGAAGCTGTTGAGCAGACAGGTGAGAGATCAACTTAACCAAACCAGGCTTTGTTCCATCAGCCTTCCCATTTCCTGTCTTAGGGTTTCAACTGCTGTGAAGAGATGCCGTGACCAGCAGCTCTCATAAAGAAAACATTTAGTTGGGGTGACTCGCTTACAGTTCAGTTCAGTCCTTTATCATCATGGCAGGGAGCGAGACAGTATGCCGGCAGACATGGGGCTGGCTCCATCTTGATCAGAAGGCGACAGGAAGTGGAATCCATGCACACTGAGAGAAGCTTGAGCAAAAGAGGCCTCAAAGCTCCCTCCCAAGTGACAAAGTTCCTCCAACAAGGTCACACCTCCTAAGAGCTCCACTCTGTTTGGAGGTCATTTTCTTTCAAACTGCCACACTTCCCAGGTTCCTGCTGGCTTTCCCTGCCTTTCTTTCAAATGTACTCAATTAAGATGAATAAAATTAGAAGGTTGGAAAAATTTGGGCCAATGTTTAAATCTAGAACACTTGTTTTTAAACTGAAACGATTTTGAACCTGATTGTGTATTTTAACTTTGGAGGTTCAGCTACTCATTTTTACTTTTAAATATGACAATAATTCAAATTGCATATTCCATTTCATGTCTTTTTTCTTTAATAGCATATTCTTAGTATATAAAATTGCCAATGTAATTGATTTAGATAATTTAAATTTAGGAGATAAAAATTGATGATTTGTGTTAAATTGAAATCCCAAAAATATATAATTACTACTAGTAGCTGCATATGTTAAAGAACTGAACTTTTAAAGAAATAAAAAAAGAACAGAAGATAATTTTGTTTTATTTTGGCCAACAATCATGAAAACAATCTTGTTAGTATATTATATGTTCTAGGAACGTGAATTTCTAAACCAGAAACTGCTAGGCCAGCATCCAACAGAATAATTGGGAAGTTATTTTTTTTATTGTAGCTTATGAATTTCCCAATGATGGCAAAGCACAACAACAAAGAAAAAAAATGAAAGTTTGAGTTTGAAGATTCTCTTGGGAACTAAGGTGATTATAAAGAAAAACTGATCAAACCTGATTTTCAATTGTCACATCTCAGGCAGAACACCATTCCTCTTCCCATGGATCTTTTTGGTTCTTGGCTATAAATTTTTATTATCTTTACATCCCAAAGACTTTATTCTGACATTCTGCTTTTGCTTGTCACCACTTTCATTTCTGATTGACTGCTTGCCATATCTATACCCTTAAGGTAATTTTCAGTAAATTACTAAATCATTTTACCCATAGCTGAAGGGGAAAAAAAGCATCAAGCTTTGGCCTCAGTTCCTTCCCTATGACTTAATGACTCGGAGGATGAGGAACACTCTCAACCTTTAGAGTGCCAACTTCTAATGCTGATTGAAGTGTCTGGCATTTGTCTCGCCCCAACTCTAAACCTAGTGACAGGCTGTCTTAGTTAGAGTTTCTCTTGCTATGTAGAGACACCATGGCCATGGCAACTCTTACAAGGAAAACACTTAATTGAGGAGCTTGCTTATAATTTCAGAGGTTCAGCCCATTATCATCAGAGTGGGGAGCATGGTAGCGTGCAGGCAGACGTAGTACTGCAGGAGTAGCTGAAAGTCCTACATCATGCAAGCAACAGGAAGTTGACTGACACACCGAGTAGTATCCTGAGTGTAAGAAACCTCAAAGTCCATCCCTGTATGACACACTTCCTCCAATAAGGCCATACCCACTGTAACAAACCCACACCTCCTAGTAGTGCCATTCTCTATGAGATGATAAGGGTCAGTTACATTCAAACCACCACACAGGTGATCCACACTACATTGGAGATCATCATGATGGAAATAATTGTCCCGTGGAATTGACAGAAATCAAGAAACTGAGGCTCTTAATGTGTTTTTCTCCGCGTGAATCAAGTATACCACTGCTTCTATTTATGAAAACAAACTGAGTCAAACTCGTGGCAAGCAGTGAGGAGGTATGAATTTCAGTTCATGTTATAATAATGGTGCATGACTTAAAGTTTAGGTTACTGCAGAACAATTAGCAGAACTCAAAGGTAGATTCAAATTTTTTTTTTAAAAAGTAGATTAAAAGGTTCATGCTGAACCCATCATTTCTATGAATGAGAATGAATATTCAAACCAGGCCCCAAATCCTAAAATCTTTCACAGAATATTTTGACAAGATAAAGTCTGAAGCATTTGGATATACTGCCTTTTTTTTTCATCTTCAAAATAACTAAAAAGAAGTAGCTCTGGTTATCAATTAAACTGGGTTTAGGTTTCAAGCTCACAGTAAAAGTGTAGCTTTCCAGTCAAGCCCGCAGTCCAAAGGGAGCATGTCTCAAGCCTTTGTTTATTATCCGTCACAATTCATCCTTTCAATCATCCAGCATGTGTCACCAACTGCTCCACGCAGAACTCTGGCAGACACCAAGAAACAGAAAGCCCTTCCCCTCAGCCATCACGATGGTTCCAGGCAACAAAGAGCCTTTAGTGTTCACCAATCATAGCTACCAGAGGGTCACTTTTAACATCCCTTTTGTAGGATAACCTTCAAATACTCATTTGGAGCTTGGTATAGCCTTGTCAATTTGACATCACCGAAACTAGTTCGAGAGCACTTTCATTAATTTTGCTTTCAAAATCAGTTCTTCATGTGAAGCCCTGGACCTAAGAACACAAGAGGACAGTCTGAAAGACAAGTTTGGCAGAGATTTATGAAATCCTATGAAAGCTGTTTATGTCTTTGGGTTTTGGTTTCTGTTTTTGGTTTTTCTTTTTCTTTTTTTTTATTTTGTTTTGTTTTGTCTTTTATTGAATTTAACAGCTTTCACATATCTCTGCAGTTAAAAATGGTTAAAAGACCATCACCTAAAAAAATAATAAATGTATATTTTACTTAATAAAAGTTTACAAAGTCGAGCAGTGCCAGGAAATTTTTCATTTTAAGTAAACAGTTTTTGTTGATTTTTCCCCCAACACATTTTAAACAATGCATTTGGAACAAATCATTTGATAACAAATTAAAAGAAATCCCCAAACTTGGCTACCCATTGGCTCTTAAAATAAAAACATGTAGCCTATAATTCATGTTTGGGGAAACTATAAATAATTCCAGTTAGAAACACAACTGAAATTCCACCAACTGTATCCTATGCAGAATGCAAAGCTAATAGAAGAATATGCAGTGTATATATACTATATTTGCAGGCGTACCACAAAATCATTCATATTATATGCAGACAATGTATTATATATGATGGAGAGATGATAGATTGATAGCTGACAAATAAATAAAACTCAACAGTAGTCACAACTGCTAAAAAGTTTGACCAACATAGGAATTCTGAAGAGTATTTTATTGCTGAAATTATTGAGAATTTTCCAACACATGATGATAAGAATAAGCAGATTTTTCCTTAGTTATTACTGCTGCTAAATTTTCCAAGAAATGTAATGTCAAGTTTCTTGTATCTAGGAAGTCTTCCTGCCCCCTACCCTTGGCATATTACTGCTTAGGCCAATAGGGTTTAGTCAAGCAATTCATGCACTGATCATAGTGTTTAATATGCTTGTCAATATAAATCAGCAATGAGTGCTCAAATCCCCCACCTTTCATTCCCCCACACTATTACCCTGTTATTTAGGGACACTGTGGACTTCCCATGGAGTGTGTGATATTGCAGATGTAAGCTTGAATCTTATGAGTAATAATACCCTCTCAAAAGGCAATGAATGCCTCTGAATGGTTTTTTTATTTTTTCATATACAAAAAAAAAATACTATGGCATTTTTTCTAGAAATAATAAATTTCAAGAGCTGCTTTGTAAATGCTCATTCAGTGTTAATTATCAAGATTACTCCTTAGCAGTTTGGGGATGTGTGCCCTTCAGTGTGGTGTGGAATATAGATATCCATACACACACTCTCGGACACTCACACACGTTAGCACATACTATAGTTTTGAAGAGTTCTACCTTTATTCAGGCTCACAAGTCATGTATTAGAATTCCAGCTACTCTTAGCTAGTCATTTTGTTTGCTTCAGCAGGACCTTCCCGACTACAACAGACATATTTACTAATGCCAACGTCCTGCAACAACTGGACCTTGCCAGCTACAATAGAAACATTTGATATACTTTAATGCTGTTTAACTTGAGAGACTTTGCTCCAAATTTTCATCAAACCTGGATAAATATTCTAATTTTCATTTCCCTCTGTAGAAGATAATATGTATACCCCCAGAAATTATAAATCCTGGAGTTTGATTGTTGGGTGTTAATCTAAATTTTCATTTTTCCAAGATAACTAAACTTTTGCCCTACGCCAGTCAGCATTTTTTTAACCACAACATATTTTTATATTTACTTTATTTCTTAGATATGGTTAATTTGTTACTGTTTCATTAATTTGTTACTGTTTCTTATTTATTAAATAAGATGTACTTCATAAATGCACATATGTATAAAATAAATAATTTTATTCTTTTAAATTTATTTTTTTACATAAGCCTTCTTACTCAGTTTTGGCACTGGTACCTCCACGCTAATGCAAGCAGACTAACCCTCTAACTAATCAGGACTCTTAATCTCACTGAACTTGGTGGGTCTATAATGCCCACATCCCATAATACTTTGATAGTTGAATATACTGTGAGTAGGATTTTAGGTGTAGTAAATTTTCAATGTTTGTTATAATTATGGACCCGAAGAGTAAGAGATACAAACAAACTAGGCTAGAAGGTTTAGCCTGAGAGCTAGGACTTTTTTTTCTTAATTCTAAACGCTAACTAGCTATCAGTGATTAACAAAAATATTTAGTGTCTTAGAGTTGTTTGGAGCTGCACATGATGTGTATACTGTAATCAGAGAACAGTGTTTGGAACGCCAACCAGGAAAGGACAATATTGAGGGACAAGGGAGGAAGGGATGCAGGCAAAAAGGCCCATGACCTGGGAGGACGTAGAGAAAGAATAGAGAGCTAATCTTTCTTTCAACTACATTACAGATTTCCTTTCTTTTCTTGTGGTGGATAAGTGAGAATTTCTCAGTGAAGCCCCATGGCTTCAGAACGGCCATGACATGGAAGTTCACTGAGGTGGATAGCGTCTGGGACTGGGCCAGTTTAGACCGCACCTCAGCCTAGCTGCATGATGGTTTGGATGGTTATATAAAATGAAAATAAAAAATGCATATGCTCTTTTCTAACCTGACAGCACATAAATAAAGCAAGGTATTAATAAGACCGCACGAAGGGAAAATGGGACAAGCGTTCAAAAGCAAACTTCTTGAGAACTATGCACAGAAATGTCTAGGCTGCAAATGAAGAGGCATTGCTGTTAAAGGCCAAGAAGAACAGTTTATTCTAGCTGAAAATGGAGAAAATTTTCCTGAAGACAGTGGTTTCTGAACTCGTAACTGAAGCGTCCATAGAGACAAAGAATGGTGCAGAAAGGAGACCAGAGGAAACAGTTTGAAAAACGCACAAGAGACAAAGCAAGCACAAAGGAAGCCCTAGAGTCATCAAAGATTACTCAGGAATTACAACCAATGAGACGGGCAAAGAGTCTTGCAAACTTCAGATGTCTTAAATGTTCACTAGGTAGCAATGAAAAGCATGCAAGTCACAGAAGAATAGAATGTCCTAGCCAGTCAAAGCTTTAGAAGCAAATCTGGTAACTCTAGAGCAGTGGTTCTCAACCTTCCTAATGCTGCGATCCTTTAATACAGGACCTCATGTTGTGGTGACCCCCATCCAGAAAATCATTTTGCTGCGACTTCATAACTGCAATGTTGCTATTGTTATGAATCGAAATCTAAAAATGTCACGTGACCCGAGGGGGTGTAACCTACATGATGAGAACCACTACTCTAGAAGCAAGGAACCAGGGGACTGGAAATCAGAAGCCTAGTCTGAAGAAAAAACACCCGTCACATTGTAGGTGAGTGAGTAGGAGGTGTTGATGCCATCAGGCACCAGGAAGGGAAAAGAGAAAAAAAAAAAACTTTGCTAAGGACAGATTTGTAAGACTCTACCAATTATTTTGTTATGGGTGACAAAAAATAAAAATGCTGAAAAACTGAGGTTTCCATGTCGAAAGGATTGAACAGACAAGGGAATGTTTGGTGCTTCCTTTAAGTCTCAACCAAAAGGGTTAAAGCAACTAACTCCTTCTCTAAGCGTTATGGCTCAAACAATAACTTACCGGAAAACTTTCATATTTACTTGTATTTATCATAAAAAGTTACTGTCAATTATGGAAACTCTCATTATTATATCTTTGCCTTCTCATGTTTGCTTTTTACATAAACACAAGGTTCAGGAAAATCCCATTGTTATCCTGTGGCTATGTGTTTCATATGCTTGTGTTTGTATAGATGTAAAACTATCTCATGAGAGACTATCCAGCGGATAGACAGATTCATAAGGGATCTGCACGTGGACTTTGGAACTGATTCTTATAGAATCATGAGGTATAACAAATCTCCTCGGATTAGTATCAGGCAACCATCCAGTGAATATATGAGAAATGAAAAATGATGGATTGTGCATTGAGAACCTCAAGTGTCAACACAGAGCCTTGCTGTGGTGATGAGAAGGTATCTTTTTCTAGGGACTAAAAAGTTAATGAAAGTAAATGCAAGCGGTGACAGTCTACAGAGTAAAGACTAACAAATGAAAAGTCAATTGAATCTTAAATTGGCAGAGCCAACAACCTAAGGGAAAATTATTTTACAAAGGGCATTTCTAAGTAACCCAGTATGCTATGAAAATATCACCCAAGAATTCTGTTCTCTGATAAATCTTGCATGTGTAAATCTAGACCCTTCCTCAAAATGCCCCATTCTCTAAAGAAAAATGCCAAGCTTCATTCCACCTGAGAAGTCTAAACACCACTTTCTGCTCAGACAAAGACGCATTCTTCTAAGAAGGGCATTGAAGACCCTCATATGTGAAAGATATGAGCATAGCTCTTCCAAACAGCACACTCACTGACAAACACGTGAACGCCATGAGGCACTTTGATATAAGGAAAGGAAGAGAGGAACTAGGTACTGGGAGGACTAACCTCAGAGTGCCCCCTGCATGGTTAAGTCAGGGGAGGAGGTCAGACAATTAAATCTAGACTGTGTCCTCCACCAGCTCTGTGTGGACATAATGAACAAGGAAAGCCGAACTGGTAGCTGAGCCCATAGGGAAAGAAGCGATGAGCTGCTAGCTAGGAAGGAAGATGGAGCGTATGAAGCTGGGCAGATTGCACCTGGGGACTCAGCAGTTCAGTTTCTGCCCTACCTGCATAGACACTGACAGGAGGGGAAGGGAAGGCTTTGCCAGGGAATGGGATTGGTTTAAAGTGTTATCCATATTTTGATTAATACCAAGTTCCAGTAGATTCTTGTTAAAGCAAGCACCATCAAACAATGAATCGCCCTAGGAAAGGGATGAATTGTAAGGCAATTATGTCTTCACCACTCCTCGGTAGCATATATATAGTTTTAGTAAAGATTTCTAAATATTGATTTTTTTCTTTTTCTTTTTCTTTGTGTGTGTGTGTGTGTGTGTGTGTGCATGTGTGCGTGCGTGCGTGCGTGTGTGTGTGTGTATGTGTGTCTGTGCTCATGGAAATGCCAGAAAAGGAGGTTGGCTGTCTTTTTTCTATTCTAATCCTTGAGGTAAGGTCTCTCATTAAAACCAAAGCTCCTCATCTCAGCTTGGCAGGCTGACCCATGAGCTCCCGGGATCTTGTCTCTGTCCCTTATTGCTGAGATTGCAGGTATATGTGACCACATGCAGCTTTTTATGGGGATTCGAACTCAGGTCTTCATAACTGCAATTCAAGTGCTCTTACACCCTAAGCCATCTCCTTATCCTCAATGTCAGAATCTTAAAAAAGAAAAAAATAGCCTTCGCAGGGCAGTCTATAGTCAGTCTAACACATTGTGAGATTTTCTTTTTCTCTTTAGAAAAGAAATTCTTAGCATGACATTTCAAGAAGTTTACAATAAGGTAAAATAGTTAAGACAAATAAACAGAAATGAAACAAAACAAACAGGGAACCTTTGTGGAACTCAAGAATAACCACAAGTAAATTAAAGCTTTTAAAGTAAGTTCTCAGGTTTTGGGCTATTAGGGCGTTCGTGGAGAGAATTGCCTGAAATATAGGTGAATAGAACGAAGACAACGTCCCGATTTCAGCCATTTCTAGTAATGAAGTCCTAATGCAACTGAATATTGAGTTGCACATCCAAGAAACCACATCCTCCGTTATCTTTAGGGTCTTTCTGTGGCTTGGGAAAGGGTTGTTTAGGTTATGATAGCAACAAATCTCTTCTGTTTGGGAACGCTTTCAAAGCAACAGCCTGAACTTTATCTTTTCCGCTCCTCTTTCGTCTGGAGACAGTGCTCTGTGTCCTCTCAACCCTCACAGGAGCATCGTATGCGTCCTGTAAACTCTGTGTTTGTACAGTTACCCCAGTAAATCACGCGACTGTGCCTTTCTGTTTGCCTCTCCACCTCTTCGAGAGAAAGCTTTCCCAGAAATCACGTGCATTACATAATTCAGAAAAGCACGTTTTTTTTAATTCAAGTAATTTCATTGGCTAGAACAAGAAAGGAAGGGAGGGAGGAAGGAAGGAAAGAAGGAAAGAAGGAGATGGACGGGAGGAAGGGAGGGAGGGAGGGATCACACCTCAGTAAAGAATCACATAGCTGTGTATTATCTGCACTGTCTCCTAACCCTTTCTGCTGTGAAGATAAGCCTGGAATGAGAAACACACTTAATCTATTTGTTCCTAGTGTCATTGCTTTTAATTATCTCTTCCCCTAGCTTCCTGTGACCCTCTGACCCTTTTCTTCTTCACCTTGAAGCTGGAATCTTCCTACTTCACCACAGTTTGCCAACAATGAAACAGGCAAATAA
Source organism: Microtus ochrogaster (assembly GCF_000317375.1). Lineage (NCBI taxonomy): Eukaryota > Metazoa > Chordata > Mammalia > Rodentia > Cricetidae > Microtus > Microtus ochrogaster. The sequence continues at coordinate 88,934,290 of NC_022011.1, forward strand.
AACTCAAATTAAACATCTCAAATAGTATTCTACAAAACTTTAAGCTATCACTGCCCAAATAGTACCCATTGCAGACTTTCGACTGTTTTTCATTGAGTATGAATTTAAAGGCGATGCTGGGGAGAATCTTCTCAAGATGAAATGGGAGGAAAGACTCGGGATCTGGAAAAGGGGCGGCCCACTCTGTGTGCACAGTGGCATCTGGGTGTGACAATCCCACGGCACTCTCATCTGTTGTGTCTTCATTCACCCTCAGCTGTCTCACTAGTGTGACATTGTTCATTGTTTCTCAATCTCCTCCAAATATTTCTTCTTCTCTCTGTTTTTAGACTCACACCATCATGGTTACATAATAAACATCCACTATTTCCAGCTAGGCAACTTTGTTTCCCTGCGATGGGAGGAAAAATATTAGCTGTGGAAACATTTCTTGGGGTCAAGCTATCTTCCAGATAATCAAAATAAGAGAATAATTCATTGAAGGAGGAAGAACAGGTAAGTGAGTTTCAGAAAATGAAGCAGACATATTTGTGAGAGATTTAGCGGTAACTAGAACTTCTTCCAAATACAACTTTCTAAGGACATTTGTGAGAGCTCTGAATTGCATGAGTTTTGAGAGCTACTAAACAAAATAAATATAAGATCATCTGCCAGACTTCTAAGGGAGGAAGGGATGTAACAATTAGCATTTACCAACATAAGACTTTGTCCCTAGCGTGTCAGGGCAGCGGTGTCCTAAGATAAAAAGACATGACATTCTAGAAATGCTGAGCTCAGTTCAGATTTGACACTGTATCATGACAGTGGTAACACATGTGTACAGAATGCACACAGTCAGTCTTGGGACTCTGGTCTGTTCCAAATTATCAACCGTTCTCCACCTATGGATGCTCAGTCAGCTCTAGGCGCTGGCCAGTCGGGAAATCTCCCTGGTCCTAAAATGTTCCCAGACACTTTTCAGCCCCTGCCTTTACTCAGTCTCTCAGATTCTAGGTGCTCTTTCCTTCTTCCCTTTGCCGCGGAAACCTTCTCTTCAAAGGGCACTTTTAAGTAAATGGGCCACCTTCCTTGTTTGTCACCGCCCTTCCCATAAACCTCTTTTTAGAGCAGGAACTATCAAAATTGGCTGCATAGGAGAAAAGTAGAGCTCTAAAGAAGACTTTGATTCCTCTGTCTCAGGGAGAAAATTTTATTTTGAACACCTGCTATGAAGGTTAATATTACTAATTTGAGAGCGCCTAAAATCGCAGAGGAAACAAGCCACTGCATGTACTTTCTAAGGGATTATCTAGACTGTGTTAGCCTCCAGCCATGCCTCTGAGGTCTTGTCTTGATCTGTTTAACTGAGAAAGAAACATCCACCCTAAAAGTGTGTGGTACCCTTTACTGGGCTCGGGTCTTGCATTCATTAATCTCTGCTTCCTGACTTTGGATGCATTGTGCACAGACATTGCAAGTGAATGAAGCCAAGCCTGTCGTCAGGAAGGACCATACCCTCGACCTGTGCACAGAAATAACCCTCTCTCCCCTTTCATCAGGGAATTTTATCAAAGCAACAGAAAAAGTAACTAACACACTTGTGCATTTGGATTTTTCTTTCTGAGTTTCCAGTGATTTCAAAATACAGCTAAAGCCGAGAACTATTACATTGGAGTTCCTGGTAGCCTGTGCAAGATCTACAGCAGAAAACAAAATGTATTTAAATTTGTTTTTAAGAGGAGAGAACTGGGTAGATGATTCGGTCAATGTGTTTGCTCCCCAAACCTAAGAGTCTTAATTAGGATCCCCATCAACCACACAAAAGACAACACAGTAGCTCAGCCACATGCTAACTCAGTGCCTCTGTAGAGACAGGAGGTAGAGATGACTCACTTGCACAAAGTTCAATGACCAGGCAGCCTAGAGCACGCACCCGAAGAGCAACAGAGCCCCTGTTCACCCACGAGGTGAGCAACGAAGACTGACACCCAGTGTTGTCCTCTGTCCTCCACATACGGACCCTGGTGCTGTCAGACCCATGCGCACACCAACACACACACACACACACACACACACACACAAGTACACACACACACAAATACACACACACAGGCACACACAAACATGCACACATACACACAAAAATATACATGCACGCACACACAGACACAAACACAACACATACAAGTACACATGCACACACAAAAGAATTTTAAGAGGAAAATGCATAAGAAGTACTAAACAAAAACAGATTTTTGTATTAAAAATCAATCTTTTCTTTAATTTCCTTTCTGACAGGTTCACACACAGAAACATGCCTCCTGCCTTCACCTCTTGGATACTAGAATTAGGGAGGCATATCACCAGCTAGGCTCAGAGGCTGTTTTGAGGAAGAAGAGGAAGAAAATTTTGGCTTCCTTTCCCAATAATTTCCCAATGTTATTGAGAGCACTTCCAGATCTTTCCTTCCTAGCGTGTATTAATTTTCCAGACCTTTCCTTTCTAGTGGGTATTAATCCTGTTAGTAGAATTAATTCTTTGAAGAAGCCCTTGAATTCTATCATTCAAGGAAACAGGCCCACAGCAAGCTCTGCACTAACAGGAACCCTGGCAGCTTCAGAACCACATCAAAGCTTTCCATCCCAAGACCTGGTGAACCAAAATCTCTGAGGCTAATGCTTGGAGCTTTGTTTTGTTTCTGCTTTGTTTTGTCAGCTGCTATTCAGACAATGGTGAAAATATCCATTCTGCGTGTCACTGATTCAAAAGAGAGGTCATCGAGTTTGTAGCTTTTACAAACACATTTGCTTTCTGCAGTGATATGTGGGATAGTTAAGGAACAGAAACCATTACCATAAATCTTCTACAAAGGGAACCTATTTGGAAAAAAATACTAAACTTCAAACCAAGAAAAATGCACATGATGGCTATGACTGAGCTACAAATCTAAGGCCTGTGAGCGAGCTCTGTTCCTGTGGCCGCTTTCAGAACCGGTGTTCTAGGTCAGAAGATTAACAGCGTTAGAACTGAATTACCTAGAATTATATAATGAATTCTCCGACTTCCATTACAACAATGAATTTCCTCAGGTGTGTCATCAAGTTACTTAATGAAGATCAGTTACCCAAAGGAGCTGAGGAAACATGGCTAGTCATTATCAGTAAAACAGCTACTGGCGTAGGCCATTAGGTGAGACTCCTGTAAACTTTATACTTATTAAAACACTCTAACTAGGTATCTAAGGTATGCTGTCACCCGGGAGTCAGGTGCACCACATCTGACCCATTATCCACCCAGCACCCATCTGGACGTCACAACTCTGTTAATAATTTTTCCTGTCCTCAGTAATCACTGAGGCTACTTTACAGCATAAAAGATTTGATGTTCCTTCCCTTCGATGGATGAATAAAACGGAGCTGAGTTAAGAAAAAGAATAATCCGAAGAAAAAATAAACATAAACACCTGTGGAGGAAGTGTAGCGTGCTAATTCACACAATTCTGTGTGCTTGTTTTGTTTTGTGTTCTGTGTATGGCCCGTTGGCATCACAGCCTCCCACGCAAACCCTGAGCATGTTGTGTGACTTCTTGATCTTCCCAGTGGAACGGAGGCAATATGTCTTAATAAGATTCATTTGGAGCCTTCAAAAAGAAATGCTTCCACGTCTGCTTCCTGCAATAATGGTAAGAATCTGTCCAGGCTATTCCATGGAGAGACGTTAGGGATGCAACACAAGAAAGCTTAATCATGTAGCCAAGGGTCCCTCCACCAGACACCCTGAGCAAAGGCTCCATTTGACCACAAGCACGCAAAACAGCCCCACTGAGCTCAAGTCCAGCCTTGTGAAGATCCTGGGGATCCTTCAACCGCTTGCCTCCACCCTAAGATGAGTGTCATTTTAAGCACTGTATTTGGGGAATAGTTACAAATACCAATCTCTAATGCCATTGTCTTCAGTGATTGATCGATCTGGGCCCTCTTCAAAAGCAGCATGTATTCTTAAGTGCTGAGCGCTCTCTCTCCAGGTCCCATGTCAGGGTATTACTTTTTAAATTTATATTTTTCTCCGTGTATGAGTGTTTTGACTTCATATATGTATGTACAGCACATGCATGCAGCACCCAAGGGAGATAAAGTGTGTGCCAGGTTCCCTGGAGTTACAGACAGTCATGAGCTACCATATAGGTGCTGAGAACCAACCCTCGGTCCTCTGCAAGAGCAGCAAATGATCTTACCCTATGAGCCATCTTTCCAGCCTCTCTTTAAGTGGTTTTAAGAAAGCAAATATCTTCTCCTATTGATCAGCACAAGCGCTACTTTGTTTGTTTGGAAGACTGTGGTACTCTGTTTTACGTTTGAAGCCTTTAGTAAGTACTTTCTGACTTTTGAAGCACACTTTCCTAAAAGTATGAGGAATATTCAATGGATTCAATTTTGATTGTAGCCTTGGAGATTGTGCAGTATTTTTTCAGAAAGTCAATCCTCTCGTTCATGTGATTATGATACAACACAGAGGAACTAAGTAAAAGGGGTGCAAATGAACATGCTAAGGGATCTTATGTTCATGAACAGCCAGAGTCAGCTCAACCAAGCAACAAGCACTGAGCTGTGGACCAAGAGATCTGCAGGTCTCCATGGCTTGCTCTAAGGGTTCCATGGAAACGTCACTGCAGGAGGAGACGTGAGCATTGGGCAACCTCATTAGCGAGAGCTAGCAAGCCATTGCTCCCAGATCTTCACATGCTCCCTACTTTCATCCAGACTTTTGCTCGAATGATGCAACTTGAACTTGAATTGACCCTAGTGAGACTTTCTGTTCTGTCCTCAACTGGGACTCATAAAATGGTCGCTGTTCTGCGCTAATGATGCAACTTTACTCTGTCATTATCACGGATTTTTAAGCCGTGTGTTTAAAACCCTTTGATCCTGAAAATAGTCAAATTAAATAGTCATATTTTTAAAACTGAAGTAACTTTATGCTAAAAACTTGCCATACCTATATATATACATCTCATTAGTAAATAGATAATCAATAAACATATCTATTCTGTGGCGGAGGAGATGGCTTAGTGAGTATGAGCATGAGAAGCCAAAGTCAAATCCTCACTCCGTGAAAAAATGTCAGATGTGACAACACATGCCCAGCACTGGGGTGCTGAGACAGGCCTGGGGGCTTTCGGTCCAACCAGCCTGCCAAAACGTGGAAGGCCAAGTCTCATACAACAAAGTGGAGAATCAGCTGAGTAAAACACCTGCTGTTTACATATTGTTTCCACATATGCACAAAGAGAATGCCCCCATACAAACATGTACACAGACAATACACCTACACACACACACACACACTTCTGCTTTAAAAATACCTTCCTAACATTGATATCTTGAGTCATGAAAACACTGGTAATGAACAGTAATTCAACAAAGAAATCAACCCTTTTTGTAACAGAAAGCATGGCTCTGAACGGGAAGGAACAGATAGCACAAAGACGACACCCGGAGAAGAGCGACTGGTCTCGGCTGAGGCACCTTGGCTTCTTTCCCCTCCCAGCAGCTCCAGTTCAGGAAATGTTGGCTTTCCCTCAATTAGAGCTGATGTCCTTGCAGCCGCAATCAAACTCATAAATAAACTGAAGCTTTCCCATGAGAACCAACTGTCAAAACTATGTTATGTCCAGGCACAGAACCGAGGAGGCTTGGTTTGTAAATACTGCAGACATCTTTAAGGTTGTCCCCTGTCTGAAGACCCACAGGTCATCTTTAACAAGCATCCATTGGGATGACTTTCTGCTCCTGAGTTTTACTTAAACAAAATCCACTGAAGGCTAATTACTCAAAATGTAAGAATTTCCAGAGGATGTGAGACCACTAAATAGATTATTCTACGCGAATAATCTTGATTTTCCTCATTTCAAACATTCCAGATCTTTGAAAAGCCATTTCTAAATCATACCAAACTCCCAAAATAACCTCAAGCATCAGCAAGCTGTCTAGCCTGTGAGACAAGATGCATGCAGCTGAATAAGAGACACTTTCCCATGCTTCAATCTGCTCCTGCTTCTTGGCTCCATGATTGAAATCATTCATCTTGAACTTCATCCCTATCATAGTATTGTCTAGAACATTACATGCATGTAACTTTCCTAAAATGGGTTGGATGAAAGTTAGTCCTTAGTATTAACTGTAAGGCCTCTGATGAAGACAGCAATGCCAAGTTAAAATATATAACAAACTACAGTTTATAGTTGATAGACCACTTAAAAATTACACCAATTCCTATTATGACTTAGGAAATAAATAGGGACACTAATGTCTGATTTTCTTTAATGATAAACACTAAAAATGGTTTAATAGTCTTACATTCAAATGTGTTTGTTTTGATTTGACTTGTATAATTTATGCTAAAGATAAGTTTGTATCCATTCCTTTTCCTCTATGTATACAATGACATTTAGTTAGCAGCAGTAACATCGTTGACCTATACAACAAAAGATTAATTTTTAGTAAACATATCAATTTTAGAATAGACTAGTTTTGCTAAGTAGAACTGTATGCTTAGAGCAGAGGTCCTCAACTTGTGGGTTGTGATCCCCTTGGCAAACCTCTATCTCCAAAAATATTTACATTATGATTCAGAACAGTAGCAAAATTACAGTTGTAAAGTAGTAACTGAAATACTTTTATGGTTGGGGTGACCACAACAGGAGGAACTAGTAAAGGGTCCCAGCATTAGGAAGGTGGAGAACCACACTTGTAGAGGGTTTTAGATTTTAAATTCATTTCTCAGTGCTGGAGACATTGCTCAGAGTGTGTTTGCCTGCACGGTGTGAAGTTCTGAGTTTGGGCCTCCAGCACCCACATAAAAGCCAGCATGTTGGCACATGCTTGTAACTCCAGTACTGGTGGGAGGAGACAGGCAGATAACGAGTGTTCGCTGGCCAACGAGTCTAGTTAAACTGGCAAATTCCAGGTTCAGTGAGAGACTCTGTCCCAAAATATAAGGTAGAAGGCAATAAAGAAAAATAGCTGAAGTCAACCTCCAGCTTCTCCACATGCTCCATGCATGTCCAGGCAGACACACACACACAGAGGCACGCACGCATGCACACACACATGTGTGCACATACACATGCATAAGCACACACACATGCACACATATGCCATGCACACACTGCACACACAGACACACATCTTTGGGACTTCGTTTTGAATTTCCCACTTTAATAGGCAGTGGGGGAAACCTACATGCAACTGTTCGCCTCTTTTCTTCATCACCTCTGTAAGACACGGCATTCACATGTTTGAAAACTCTGTCTCCGTTACAAATTTACAAGCGCACTTTTTCTTGTTTTCTCGGTTTTTCGAGATCAGGTCTCATGTAATCCCCATGTCTGGGTCTCTCTTTTATAACTGAACAAATTTATAAACACATCTTGAAGGCAAAAACTGAAAAATACACTTACAAATTTATAATTATATAATGTTTACATTAAATTTCATATATGATTCACATAGAGCCATATCTATAAGAAGCCTTATTGAATAAAAGGATATTTTATGCATTTTACCACTCCATCAATTAACATTAATACTTTGATCTATGTAACTTTGATCTATGTAATCTCCTATACTCTGATGAGCTCATACTACAATGTACTTTTCTCAAAATTACGTAAGGAAGGTGCTCAAAAGAGATTTCAATTTAATGATACCAAATACTTAAGTATTTATGGAATAAAAAGAGCCAGTAATGCATCACAATTGCTTTAAATTTCCAAGTGAGTTTTATGCTTTACACTACTTGTTCAGGTTATTTTTAGTTGTACCACAAGCTCTGCAGGAAATGTACCTACCTGAAAAATCAGAATAACTGAGCTTCATCTGGACACCTAGAGAGAACACTGCTGTAATCCAGTGCCCCTCCCTTATTAATGCATTAAAATCTAAAAGACTGGGCCATCTTTACATCTGGGCTTTGGTAATGTTTTTATACGCTGAGCTAAAGCAGGGGAATAAACAATGCTTGTACTCAAAAGATTTTTGCTGTTAAATATATGGTAGGTACTTCAAATAAATACATGACTTATTTTATAGTATTGCTATAAACCCCAAAACTTTCCCAATAGACCCACAAACAAAAGCAAGATCTTTTTATAGATTTTCTCATTCCATCGTACTGCATTCGACATTTCTATGTGAACAGAACATGTCTGCCAAAAACACACTCAGAATTCCGCTGTTAACAGATACCAGTAAAAATAAAACTTCTGAAAGCACATAAAGAGAAGAAACAGCGTGTTCTACAGGCTGGGAGTCTGGGAAGACCTCAAACGATTTTCATTAGTCCTTGGCCCTGGCATCATTGCCCTTCGGTGTCTCAGATCCCAGATGAACAGGGCAATTCTCATTGCTGGGGCTGACGAGCAACCGTTTGTGTGGTTTGATTTCATTTGTGACTTTCTTAATGGTACTTCCAATGGAAAATCCCCAGAAAAATAACTTGCCCATTTTTGAACTCTGAAAGAGGGTCAAAGGTTGTTGCTTCCAAACAACACAAACCTATAAGAATCTTCCCAGTTCTCATTGACTGTTCACTTCTAGGAACTACAAAGGGAAAAATTTGACTGCAATAAAACGGGGGTGGAGTAAAATGTATAAAATGAACGGGGAGGTGATCTCACTGCAAAAAGCTTATGCTTAAACTCCATGGCAATGACTTTCAAAGAAGAAATAGTTCTCTGGCTGAAGCTCCTTAGGGGAAACAGTTTTCTTAGTATCAGAGACTAAAGTTGATTCATCACATGGCATAGAGAAAGCTTACAAAATAATATGAATTTGATAATATGGGAATGCTTTCAGCAATTACTTTGTTGAAGTTACGCAAGGGTCTTTTGTGTGATTGTGTTAAATTCTGTATTATTAAAATATAGATTTATGACTCTCAATAAAGTGATAAATGAGGAAGGGATAAAAGTGTCAGGTATCAGACGCCAGAAAAAAATGGAGCCTGTGATGTTTATCTGCATTATTTCTCTAGAACAAAAGAGCTACCCTTTCTCTGCATAAGGTTGGGTTATAAGGGCACTGCCAGAACCACAACGTTTGTTCAAGGAGCAACATTTACTAATACTTGGGCCTGAGCAGTACTGTTGGTCCCACAGATACACACACTGTTCAACAAGTAATATGAACAAGGTAATATAAACGTCCGCTTTGATCATAAAAGGAGTTTTGCTTTTGCTCTGCGCCTCACATAGCATGGAGATGCATATAAGTGTATAAACTCATTCCAAGGAAGTCCTTTATAAAGGAGGGTTTGATAGCTTTACTATGTGAAATTCTTTGAGAATTCTCTTTGTATGAAACCTGTACATTCTTAGAAACAGGATCTAAATTATGTCATATTCTTCTTAATCCAGCCATAGGACGTCAGTATGCACCCTACATTACTCCAAAACCTACATATTTTTCCATTTAATAAACTGTTTTTAGTTTCTTAAATTTGTGGTAATTATGCTGATGCAAAATTGACTTTCATTCAGCTTCAAAATAAATTTAAAAGCATTTTTCTATTTTCTCCTTAAGATGAATTAAATGCCATAATAATTTGTACCTAATATCTGTCCTTCCCAGTTACTATTTCCTCCTGTAAGGTACTGCCACTTGAGGGCCTTGCTCACTTAGGTATATACAAGGTCATGTCTCTCTAGAACTCAAAGTCTGCCAGAGAAGTTCAGGTGAGCTGAGTTTAGAGCCATGAGTTTTACAGGAGAAACTATTCTACATAAAGAAATACGGAATTTCAGACTAAACGTTCCCAACCTTACCTGTTTTGCTAAAACTTTAAATGAGTTCTTTATAAGTAGCTAAGGTATTATGCTCACAAAAGTTTATGTGGTCCCAGGAGCACATCTGAAACAGATTTTCTTATCAAGTGTACTGATGACCAGAGGCAAATCCCTTGAGAGGTGGAGAAACAGGCAGAAACACGCCGAGAAAAAAAGGTCTGGAGGAGATTGCTAAAAAGAAAAGTCAGGTCTGAAAACAGATATTCCAGTGAGAGACTGGATAGCTGGAGGATGGCCAAGGGGACAAGGTACCAAGAGACGGTGCATGAGAAAAGGGCAAAACAGCAAAGACTGGAGTTTGTCCCGATTGCCAGCTTGCCCAAAAATGAAACAACTATCAGGGAGGAAGTCAGTACCCAACTGCGCTTTCTCTGAGGATTATGGCTAATTATATGAACTCTTTAAGATAAGCTCCCATCTCTCATCTCCACCACGTGTGGTGGAAGCAATCAATCAGTAAGTCTCATCCTGCATCTGACCTTGACCCATTTCCTATACTTGCTTTAAACAGCTGCCTGGGTGAAAGTATGGCCTCTTCGTGGCAATCAGGGGGATTCATTCAGATCACCATGAACACCAAGCAAGTATCTAAATTCACCATGTTTTGTACTAATTGTTGGGCAAACCCAATCTTACCTTTCACAAAAAGCCGGTTCTCTGTATCTAAATAATGTAAGTATAGGGAAGATGATGCCCCTTATTAAGAGTGCTGGAGCATAGAACTTAAGAGGAGTGAAGAGGATTTGGCATAAACCCATCTGCTTCCATCTCCAAATACACGGACCAGATGGCCAGGTGGGTCAGCCTCTGTCCAACACACCTCTCCTTCTCTATGACAAGCAGACCCCTCTTTGAGCAGTTCCTGGAACAACCATGAACATGCAAGAAAATAGAGATTAATTGTGTAGGGTTGGAAGACCCCTGAGGTGAATACCCATTAGGGCAATAATTTTGGATTTTTTCATAGTTATAGCAGTTGTTTACAATATTTACAGCCACACGCTTAAGCAGGTGTCACTTATGCTTAGGTCCTTAAGCATGGATTTGAGTATAATTTGTTTTCAAAATGTTCTAAATAGATTTATATTAGAACTGTGTTAAGTATTACCAAGGTTTAATATTTCTATTAATGAAACTGCAATAATATTTACTTAGTGTATAAAATGACCACATTTTATGTAATTCCCCTCTTTAAGATCCACCCACATTCAGTATGATGCAATAACAGGAGTCTGCTCCATAGATTTCCGTTATTCTGAATTTAACCCTAAGATCAAGAACCACTGGCTACCAATTGAGATTAACATCTAGTATCGCTACCTTTTACTATTTTTACATGCCTACAGTATTTTGGGGAAAGATAATAGAAAGTTGATATTTAACTCCTTTGTTTTAAGTAAGTTCCAATTTACTTAAAAACGATTCATTTTCAATACTAAATTCTCAAGTACACAACAAATAATTAAACAATCAAGCTTAAAAAGTTAGAAATCAATGATCCCCATGGAGAAAGAGCATTCCCCCTTACATACACCAAATAAACCACATTATCGGAGTCCATCCTACTATGTCCGTAATTTTCTGGTCAATCCTACAGCCCTACTCTTTGCCTTATTCCTTCCCTAACTGCTCACCTAATATTCCCAGAGGATGTAGAAAATGTCCACTCCAACACAGTAGCTATCAAGCTCAGATTTATCTCAGAGAACATTACTTCAGGAAGATGCAGCATTTGTAGCACAGAAACCCTGCCCTCGAGTGTGAGCAGCGCAGAGAATCGAGCGCAGTATTTTTCAGTCAGAAGAGTGTGCAGCAGCACCCAGGCATGGGGCGAGATCACACAAGGTTTTCAAAGTTTTCCCAGCGCTGTGCCACTCATGTGCCTGAATAGCTAAGATGTTTTTGAAACTTATTTAGAGGAGCTGATAAGGACTCTGTCCCGAGCTTCAGAAAAGAGAAAATAAAGGGGTTTCTTCAGTTTGCATGAAGTGAAACGTGGAGCTCTCTGTGTGACTCTGCTGTAGTTTAAAGACACATTCCTCGGACGGAAGATGAGGGAGAGAAACCAGTGTGGCTGACAGCCCCAGAGACACCTGGGATGCAGCAAGACTTACCTAAAGATGGGTCTTTGGAGATGTTTCTTCCTGATTGTGACATACTCATCCATTTAAAGATGAAGTTTTAACTTCTTCCTGGAAAGCAGTCCAGAAAAATCCAGGGCGGGAATGTGGAGGCTTATCTTGAGCTATTGTGCTGCAAGGAGCCCAGAGGGGAAAAGTAGTTTCCTCTTTCTCTTTTTGGGTGCTGGGAGAAAACTTCCCTGTTCTCTGCCAGCCGGGCAGTGTGTCCATAGAGGCCACATAAGACAGGCACGTTGGGGCACTCCCCCACAGGGCAGGGTGTGCAAAACCCACCAAGAGTCACGTTGGTACAGGCAGGAGAAACACACAGGACCCTCAGAAACAGGACAAAACAAACAGAAATCTTCCTACCCCAAGCGACACCCAGGTAGGAGCTCCCCCTAAGTTATTGCAGCCATGAGAGCTCTCCTTCCACATGCCGGTCAAGCCGGCAAGGCTAAGTCCCTCCCTGTCTTTAAAACAGCCTGTTCTGAGGCTCAACTTTTTTTCTTCAAAATAAAAGTTGTACAGCTGGCTGAGCAGTCCCAAGTGAGTGCCCCCTGCAAGTCAGTCCTGTTAGAATAAGAACTGTATATGAATTACTGGAGAAGATGGGCTGGAGTTGCACAGCTGGCTTCGCTTCAAGAGATTATCATTATTTTACAGTCTTGCTTTAATTCACGCTGGATGAAGTGTGGGGACGACTCATCTTTTGGGGCAAGAATAACCTAATAACCTACACTCAGCCGAGACTGGAGATGCCATTCCAGCTGATAGAAGTCCCAGTGTGCTGGCCAGAGTCCAGAAGCTAACAAAACAAGCATTGCTCAAGCCTGTTAGGGAAAATGTACCCAGATGCCTCTGCACTCAAATGCAGTTTTCCAACTAGGAAAACTCTGAAACTGGCACTACCAAAATGAAAACAAAACACAAACACATACAAGTACACACAGATAAATAAATGCTGGATAAATAAATAAATAAACCCAAACAGTCTGGGTATATAAGATCTTATAGCATGTCAAATTTTAATTCTATAACAATAAAAGGGAAGCCAAGCAATGCAAAAGAGAACTGTGAGCAAATCTGTGAACATAAGAGAGTGCAAATCCTGGTTTTTCAAGGTAAGTTATTTTGAACACTTTCCTGAATTGTTATTTAAGCTCCTGATGGACCAGGACAGAATCCTTAAATTACAGGCCAGAGGTTACGTATGTAATTAGATAAGCCATCTTGGGGCAGAATTAAAACAGTATAAAAATGCATACCATAAAGGGCAAAGTGAGGAGTAGACATGTCTTTGATTGAATGATCCATAAAAAGCCACATCAAAAGACTCAAAGGTAGAGAACTGTCTGTAGTCATGTGTAGACAGTTAAGATACTTAAGACTACCGTTTTCTTTTCTTCACCAAAGGGACAGAAGAATTATAAGAACCACTGATTTTATCCAGAAGTTCTAAACCATACCAGGAAGTGCAAATCAGGCTGAGAAAGCATTGAACCAAAAGTAATAAATGTGTACAAGTTCAGCTTTGGCCTTGCAGTGTCTGGACTCCAATTTCAATGCTTGTAAAATGAAGCTTTAAGAGTAAATGAATTATGTAGCCCCTTTTGAGGTAGCATGCTTAATTTTCTTCTTGCAAATAAACCGTCATAGGAATTATGATGCCTATGAAAGTTCTACATGAAAAGATAACTTGATATTACGTAGCATATGAATGTAAATATATTTATAGAGAGACATCTTAATTAATGTGTCCATCATTAGTAACAACAGATGATCACGAACTCACATGACTTTTTACACAGCAATAAGCTAGGTAGGAGGCCATGCCAACAAACCAACCCAGCAGCAGACCTCTTCAACACACGTGTGCTCTATTAGAACCATGTGTGTTGGCTTTCATTATCATATAGAAAAGTACCAAAACAATTATATAGTTCATGGCGTTCTTTCTTGTAATGGTTTACATCTATTACTATTACTATGATGCAAAGATTCCACAAAAGATATAATCTAAGAAAATAAACAAACAAAAACTTCAAGACCTAATTCCATCTACCTTTCCAAAGAAAAGTGTTGCATGAATCTTGTGAGTTTGCTCAGCAGTTGAGAGCACTTACTGCTCTGCTAGGGACCTGAGTTTGTTTATCGGTATCCACACCACTGGAATTCCAGTTCCTGGGAACCTAATGCCCTAGCATGACCTCCTTGAGCACATACATGTGTGCACCCATGCTATGCCTGCATGCCCCCCACACATACAAATAGAAAAGGAACCTTTTAAAATAATATGAGATAATATTTTTCATGACCATAAAAACTCTCAACACAATACCAATTGACATTTACTCATGTTCCTGCCAAACCAATATATTGTTTATTTCAAACTCAAGACTCCATTATCGACTGATGAACTTAAAGGTTGTTTAAACTTACCACAGGAAAAACATTACAATTTATGCTCAATTTATATTCTTTTTCCATTTAAGTGATTAAAGGAGACAGGAGAGATTCACATTTATGTTAAGCACAATATTTAAGCCCCATCTTCATCCAAAATTACAATGAGAATGTGTCTATAAGCTAAAACATTCTCTTAAAATAAAGGAAAAATAATTTTTGTTTATACAGTTTTCGTGTGTGTGTGTTTATACACATTCATGGCAAAGAACTTGTATGGAAGTCAGAAAACATTTTACAGTAACTGCTTCTCTCTACCCACCAGTGTGTGTCCTGGGGCTTGAACTCCTGTCCTCAAGGGTAGCTAGCAAGCATCTCTACCAGCTAAATCATCTCATTGGTCCCAAAGGATACTTTCTTTTTTTTTTTTTTACAAATGTTTTCATTTATTTTCTTAAAGAACATTTAAATTCAATTTGTGGAAGAGAAGTTGTCTTTTCTAGCATTCAGCCTTAACACAACATTTCATGAGATGAGAAGAGAAGTTATCACCTTTAGGTAAATTACAAAAATATACCACTTTATGAACACAACCATCTACACCAAATACTAAAAGCCATGGAACAAATAACCAGGCCAAATCTCTTACAATATAGACTAAATATAATTTATTGAGATTTTTATTAGGACTGAGGTCAGAAATAAAGTTTGTTTTTACTAATGTTGTAAAGTAAATGCAGCCTGTTTGACCTAATATTTTCATTTA
>NC_022011.1:88949659-88954396 GCF_000317375.1 Microtus ochrogaster
ATTGTCCTTGGCTTCTCATCAGCCCTCATTGTTCGCCATGTTCAGAGAGTCCAGTTTCATCCCGTGCTTTTTCAGTCACAGTCCAGCTGGCCCTGGTGAGCTCCCAGTAGATCAGATCCACTGTTTCAGTGGGTGTTTTAAACTATCTTTTTTCATTATACATACCCAGTCCAGGTTCCCACTCTCTCCCTTCCTTCCATCCCCTCCATCTATCTCCCCACCCACCCCCATCAAATTCTCAGAAAGGGTAATGCACTTTACTCTGGGGAAGGTCCCTCCTATATCTAGGCTGACCAAGGTATTGATCCAAAGAGAATATGTTCCAAAAAGCCAGTACAAGAAGTAGAAATAAATCCTGGTGCCAGTGGCCCCTCAGTCTGCCCCAGCCATGCAACTGTCAACACATTCAGAGGGACTAGTGTGGTCCTATGCTTGTTCCTTCCCAGTACAGCTGGAGTTGGTGAGCTCCCATTGCTCAGGTAGACTGTTTCAGTGGGTGTACCCATCATGATCTTGACCTCTTTGCTCACATTCTCATTCCTTCCACTCTTCAGCTGGACTTTGGGAGCTCAGTCCAGTGCTCCGATGCAGGTCTCTGCCTCTGTTTCCATCAGCTGCTGTGAAAGTTCTATGGTGATATTTAAAATATTCATCAGTCTGATTACAGGGCAAGCCCAGTTCAGACACCCTCTCTTCTATTGCTTAGGGTCTTTGCTGGGGTCATCCTTGTGGATTTCTGGGAATTTCTCTAGAACTAAGTTTTTTGCTAGCCCCATAATGGCTCCCTCAATCAAGATATCTCTTTCCTCGCTCTCATCTCTGTCCTTCACTCAGCTGAAACATCAAAATATCTTTCTTAACTAACTCATTGTATGTAGTCAATCACATGGCTCCACCCCTGTGATGTGTTCCAGCCAAAAGCACCCTGAGAGAATCATGGTGCTTTCTTTTAATCACCAAGAAAATCAGGTAAGCAGTTTGTTCTCTGCCTATGATGCTGAAATCCCAGACAAGCAATGTTAGGAAGACCACATGATACTCTGTTTCCCAGGCAATGAGAAATAAACTTGTCTAATTGGCTAATTGGCTAATGATCATCGTATGTGTGGCTGTAAGCCTCTAAAAATAGACTCATATCCATTTTTTGTAATGTTTCAAGGCATTTTCTAACACACAGTGTGCTTCTATTTGTCGTCATGTGTCTTCAGTGTTTGTACTGAGTACCAAGTATTACGAGATCTTGGTCCAGGCTGTGCTACTATAACAGAAGGCCAGAGACTAGGTAAGGTGGATAAATCAGAAATATATTTTCTCACAGTTCTAGAAGGTAAGCGGTATCAGATCACATTGCCTCCTCCTGGTGATGGGAGAGAGTTCTTGCTGCAGCCTCGGGAGACAGAAGTCAAGCTAACCAAACACTGCCCCAGTACTTCCTTTGAAGGAACCTTGATGGCATTAAGGAGGAAGAGATCTCATGTTAATCACCTCTCGGAGACCTCTTTGAGGCTCTGCTGACCACACCTAAGTTTCAGAGAAAGCACAGTCAAGGCATGAGGATATTAAAATTGACAATACATTTGAGAATGACTTTACATATGGTTCTCAGTTTTACTGAAGATGTTATTTACTTAGGGAGAGCAGATTTTACCTGATAACCAGTTTTAACAGACCCTCATCACGCGTAGATCAGACCTAAGGTTTAAATGTGTCCGACTCTGTACCGCCTTGAGTGAATGAGTGAGGAAGGCCAGGTGTGGCAAGGAAAGCTCTTCTTCCCCAGGTGACTAAATCCAGAGTCTGTTATGTCCATCACAGAGTACAAGAACAGGAGAGAGCCAGTTAACATTTGATTGACTCCAATTAGCACTCCCCCAAGTTCTGATGGCCCAAAGTGCCAACAGGCAAAGGACTTCCTTAGAAGAGCATGGCATTCCCAGAAAACATCAACAACGACAAAGGACATCATTTAAAATAGATCCGCACAGCCAAACACCACTCAGTATGGCATCAGCCACACATAAATCTATGGTCTAAGGAAATAAGTCTTGTACACTGGGTAGTTCAAGGAACATCACACAAAGGAGTCTCCTCGTTGTAAAATTCCCTTTGAGTGAGAGAATTTCAACAGAGACGGCTAAACAGTGTCTTGAAGAATGAATGAGTAGCCCCCAAGCAGGCTTAAGGGAAAAGGAGGAAAGTTTTATCAGGGCCTAGGCACCAAGCAACAGTGTGTAATTGGGAACGCACGTGATTCTGAGAGTTTCAGGACGTTTCCGCCATCACGCCGGAAATGGGAAAGCATGCGAGTCAGAGGCTGCGTCACTCCCTGAACAAGCCCAAAGTATTCTTATTTGCCGTTCTTCAGTCAGTGGAAAATTCTTCAGAAGTTGCTGCCTGGTACTGCCATGTAGTTCCGCTAGCTGTGAAGTTCCTCACTCCGTCATCAACTCAGCTTCAGTATTGAGTCATCATTGCCAGCTTCACTCCACATTTTAAGCTTGGTTTCGAAAGGACTCTAAATTCAGTTAATGTTGCTTTTTTTTTTTTAACTTCAAGTTTGCCTTGCATTTCCAGTAATTCCTGTGAGTCTGTGCGGAACTCACCAAGAATAAACCAGTGCCGATAAATGGAAAGTTCCCGCATGCTAACCTATTGGCTTCTCCAGGCCCTAAGAATTACGCAGCATTAGAGATGGTCATGACTCACACAAGCTTTGAATAGAGGCAGCCACTGATTTTCTTCACTTGGAGAGGAGAGGCATGGGAATCAAACCCAGGGATTAGCTCATGCTAGGCAAGCACATGGCTTCTGAGCTCCACTCCCAGCACTTGACTGTCTGTGGGATGCACAATAGGGTCTATGTAAACACCTGAAGGTATAGTACAAGGGCACCACCCTCACTATCTTTCTAAAGCAAAAATGAGTTACTAACAGGAAAAGGCATCATAGACCACATGTGTTTGTAGCCTTACATCAATTTCTGCCTCACAAAAACCTTCCTTTTCCCTTTAGAGTTTTCATTCACCTGAACTAAATATTTTCTCCACTCCAAATCCATGTGCCAATCCATCCTTGCCAAACTTATCTTCCGAGTTATCATTTTATTTTTATAACAGTTCGTCACCATGACTAATTGGTCCCTAGCATGTCATAGTTAACAAAACAAATTTGTACATTTCGTTTTATCAAGCTCAACTAAAATTCCAGTCTCAACTTTAATTGTTCAATGCCATTTCCCAAGCCCAACACTCAACACGTTGGCAAGTGTATTATTTGATATATGACCCAATACTAGAGTAGAACACAGGTAATCGATCTTTAAAACTCTGCATTTTTGAAATTATGAATATTATGAGCACAATACCATGTGACACTAGAAAACATTTATCTTTCATTATCTGCCACATTATTTGTAGAAGACAAATCGTCCTTGTCAGACAATTACCATGCCAAGTTCTACACACCACACACACTCTTTCAAGTATTTCTACATAATATGCTTTAAAAGTGACATTTTCAAACTGTCATTAAAACACCCAAAGTCTAAACTGCTGTCATATTACAGTCATAGGGTATGATTCTGTTATCTGCTGTCAATATCTTTCTCTTTATTACCATTTTATAATGTCTTTCTACAATAATATTCATTTTTAATAGTGGCTTTAAAATAAAGCACTTTGTTGGCCATGTCATTAAAACTATAAATCTTGGGGTTGAAGCAGAGTGGCAATGCAGACTTAATTTCAAAGACAGATATTATATATTTTCAATAAATTACAGAAAATTTCTCTTTGTGACTTTATTCCTAAAAAACAACACATTTTTCTCATCATTCTTTAAAAAGCCATATTTCAAATATAGTGATATTTTGGGAAATAAATGAACTACACACAAAATATCAGGTATACCCTCAGTAATTTCAAATAATTTGATTTTTCTAATTTGTCTGTTCTCCAGTGCTATTTGTCTAAAAATACCCTGCCTAAACATTAGCAATACTGGCCTTGCTTCAGTCTTCTCCCCACCCAAAGAAATGTTCTTGGGCACCAGATGGTAGGTTTATTCTCATACATATAAATGTCCCTTTACACAAAATCATTTCAGATAGAAAAAAGTCTTCTGAACAGGGACTTAAGAGACATTATTCTTTATATGATAAAGGGAAATAACATATATCTTATACCTTTGGCAAAATTTAAGGTATTACTATGAACTATTATATGTGTATATGTATACATATATTCATATATACATGCACAAATATAAATGGAAGATGTTATTTACAGAAAGATGGCAACATATCAAAAGCCTACATAAACCAGATTAAAGAGCTTCCATATTGAAATATACGATAATTTGAGCAGCATAAATGAGACAAATGTAATTATTTCCTCTGAATAAAATAAAAACCTATGAAACAGTGTGAATATAGAGAAATGATGAACACATTGAGAAGAAATCTCTTTATTGTAAGAAAGCAACAGTTAACAATGGAACAAGAAAGTCAGAAAAGTACACGACTTTGCAAAGAGCAGGTGGGAATGATGCAGATACAATAATTTATCTTTACAGTTTCAGGGTATCTTTCTACAAGGTGCTAATAGAAGTTTGTAAAAATGAAAATATTGCCATTATGACAGCATAATATATGCCTTCATTTCTGATATTGCAAAAATAAATTAGCTCATTATAACATATATATATATGTTATAATGAGCTAATATATTTTTGCAATAT
>NC_022011.1:88954496-88968536 GCF_000317375.1 Microtus ochrogaster
TATTTCCTGTGCCTGGAAAAATATCATAAAAAATCAAGGTAAAGAAGGATTTATATATAATATTTTATGTTGCAAACTGTTTAATCAAAAATATATAAATAGTTTGGAGAATTATTTCATATCTAAAGACAGTAAAGAGTCCAACAAATACATGAAATGTAGTTCTTTAGATTTGATCCTGAACTCAGAATGGAACAGTGAAACAGGATGCTGAAGATATTCAATTGTATTTGAAATCAAAGACTTTGAAAAACAAGTGAACATACATAATTCAACGTTATCTTGAAATTCCATTCAAGATAATGAATTCTTTTACAGCAAAGTTTCATAGTTTCACATTTCAGAAATGAGATTAGAAACCTTGTGAGATTAATCCCTGTGGATTACAAACAGAACCAACCAAGCAATACGAAACAATTGGTCTTGACATTTTGAATATTAAGTTCAACAAAAATTCCCCTTTACTGGGCGTTTCTCTGAAGAGAAATGCCTTCCCACTCTGAACTCACATGAGATTTGATTTTTTTTTCTCGAGCACATACAGTTGTCTTGTTCTACATTTATATATTCATCTATTTCTTTGATAATTGCTAAAATAAAACCCCTTAAAAGTAGAATTCATGTTTTCTTAAAATCTTTCTATCTCCAGATGCCCTCAAAATGTTCAAGCTTAGGCTGGCAAGATAATTTCATGGGTAAAGGCACTTTACGAGAAGCCTGCTGACCTGAGAAATGAACCAGTACTATAGGTTTTCCTCTGATATCCAGAGGCAAACCAAGGTACACATTGATGTTCACATACACACACACACACACACACACACACACACACACACACACACACACAAATAAATGTATTATAATTTTTAAACGAGGACCAGAATACTGTCTTTCACATGCATGCTTCATAAATCATATATCTAGCAATTTCTTCCCATCCACTTTTTACTGCTTACTAAACATGTTCCAGATTTCAGCCATATTTGATTATAATCACTGTGTTATCCTTTCAGGAATTCAGAAGTTTCTAATTTCTTGTGCTGTTTCAGGATATTCCTTTATACTATGTAGAAATATGTCACTGTGTTTGACTTAATAAAAAGCTAAATAGTCAATAGCTAGGCTGGAAATACAAGTGTTACTTCTGGATAGAGAGAGCTCTAGGAAGAAGAAAGGGGGAATTGCCAGCCAGATGCAGAGGGAGCAAGACATGAAGGAGGAGAGGTAAAAGCTACAAGTCACATGGCAACATATAACAATATAAATTGGTTAATTTAAATTATAAGAGCTAGCAGAATAATCCTAAGCTATAGACTGAACTTTTACAATTAATAATGTCTCTATGTCATCTTTTTTGTGAACAACCTTCCAAAGAAATATCCATCTACACGTGGCACCCAACGTGAGACAGTGGATTATAAAAGGGACTGCTAAATTAACCCAGGCTATGTACTGTAGAGATGTCTTGGCTTCAGAATGGAAGATGGGAAATGTGCTACATCAGGGAAAAAGTTATACTTTTGTTTCCCCAGAAAACAAAAGGCTGTGGATTCATTCAAGGTTGATAGAGATCAGATTTGATCTGGAGAGACCACGCCCCCATAAAAAAATCCAGGCTATGAACATGAAAAAATAAACCTAAAAAACTTATAAGACAGGCAATGTGAATTTTACCTGCTCAAACATTAAAAGAAAAAAATGTCTTTGGATGATTTGTGTACAATGTGTAGTCCCTACTTATGTTGGTATAGATATTTATGTTACCTATGAAAGTTCATGTATTTTCAAAGCAAGAGGACCAGACATCAATCAAAACAAGTGGCCCAGGTGATATGGCCTCTCTTTCACAATGCCTAGGCTGCAGTTTTCTCTGAGTTCTACATCTAAAACAGCTTCAAGGCTGCTGGGTAAGATAGTCCAGCATCACAGACTACCTCAGAAAGACTTCAGATAAGCTCTTCATTTTCCCATCACATGGAGACTAGGCAACAGCTAGCTCTCCCAGGACTTGACATCATCCTAATTTTCTCAGGGTCACCTAAAAATTTCATTGCCCCTAAATGATGGAGGAAGGTCATTGGTTAATTAAATAAAGAAGCTGCTTGCCCTGATAGGTTAAAACATAGGTGGTAGGAGTAAACAGAACAGAATGCTGGGAGGAAGAGGAAGTGAGGTCAGACTGGACAGCTCTCCTCTCGGGGGCAGACGCCTCAGAGAGACACAATGCTCCACTCTTGCAGGCAGAGGCGAGAGCTCTGCTCTCTGAGGCACAGGAGATGAAGCTCTGACCCAGGATGGACGTAGGCTAGAATCTCCCTGGTAAGCCACCTTGTGGGCTACAGCAGATTATTCGAGATGGGCTAGTCCAGGTGCGAGAGTTAGCCTAGAAGAGGCTAGATAGAAATGGCCAAGCAGTGATTAAATGAATATAGTGTCCGTGTAATTATTTCGGGGCATAAGCTAGACAGGCAGCCGGGGTGCTGGGCATGCAGGCCCGCCACTCATAGTACAACACCTAAACAATATGAAACAGTCCAGCAAACATGATACCCACATTCTTAAGAGGTAGAGTAGATGGGTTTTGGTCATTCAGTGGGTTATGGATGTTTGTCATCATATAGGGGGATTGGTTACAAATTGTTATTGGCCATGGTAAGGAAGAAAGCAAAAAAAGAGATTAGATTCAGGGGTCTCTTTCTGAAGGGAAAAGGGGAGGATTTAGTATAGAATTGATGAGCTAAAAGAGTGGATTGCTGAGTCTACTTTTGAACAAGAACTAGTCTCAAATATTTTACATTGGTATGGATCTTTTTATATTGATACAAATAAGTTTATTTTAGTTATGCTGTATATATGTTTCTATTCTTGTTTAAGATATGGTACTTATACTGCTCATTTAAAATGTAATGTAAAGTTTCAGCCCTTGAAAACTGTTTAAAATAATAAAGAAATATAGGCTAATTGTAGTTAGATTTTTTATTTTTATTTTATTTTATTTTTTTGCTGTTTTGGCTTTTGAGAAACCTGACATCCCCAAACAAATTGCATGAAGGTTTATTCTTTGTTATAAATGCCTAGCATTAGCTTGGCTTATTTCAAGCCAGTTTTTCTTAAATTATTCCATCTACCTTTTGTCTCTAGATTTATGTACTTTTCTGTTCTGTATTTCCGTCTTTACTTCTTACTCTGTGGTTTGCTCTATAGCTGGGTGGCTAGCCCTGGAGTCCTCCTTTTCTCCTTTCTTTTGTACTTTGATCCTTCTTCCCTGATTTCTCCTTCTTTTTATTTTCTCTACCTGTCACCCATGGGTATCCTTTCTCCTGTCTCATTATTGGCCATTAATTATTAGATCAAACAGGTGTTTTAGACAGCCAAAGTAACACAGTTTCACAGAATTAAACATGTGTTACATAAAAGAATGCAACACATCTTTTTATCATTAAACAAAGGTTCCCCAGGATAAACAAATGTAATACATCTTAAAATAATATCCCACGACAATTAATAGTTACTCATCTATAACAATCAAGCTTATGGTCATGTTAGGTATGTATGCAAGGTTATACAAGGATACAATTTAGATAGATTGGTAATCTTCAAACACTTCAAAGACCTACATAATATTACATCTTAAGTGTTTTAATATCATAAGGCTTTTCATGATGGTGAGATATGTCTGTTCCTGTCAGTTCCAATTTGAGATACACATGTCTTCATGATGTCATTGAGAATCTTCCCTTCTGTTAGAAGACATGGGCAGGACAATTGCAAAGCTCCTAAACTCCTCTCAGTTCATCAATAACTATAACTTCCCTGACTGCCTGGTTTGTACAAAATTGAGGGAAAAACTCTTTCTTGTAGTCCATGCTTTTCTTTATGACTTCTGCACATAAAACAGGATGGCAATTAACAAACACATACCTATTGTCATACTTAAATAAAATGCCACATATGAATTTTGAGTTTGGGGAATAGTCTTATCTGTCTGTGTCTGTATGTATTTAATTTTAATTGTCTAGCTTTGCTTAGAGACAGGGCCTCGGTTTGGAGTTATTCACTAAGTAGCTAAGACTGACCTTGGACTCACTTCAACTTCTTCAGTGATGGAGAGACAGGCTTATACTACATGTCCCATACAATTACGTCTATATTTGTGTGGATGCTGCTTCCTGCTCTGTCTGCTGAGAAAACTTAGAAGGAATGTTAGTTCAGTAGTAATAAGCAGAGTTAGTCCCAAAATCTTAGCTTCTGTAAAATACTTTCTACTATACCTCAGTCTAATGATCTATCCACACATACAATATATAGTTATGAAACTGTTTTTCCAAGAGACTGTCTTACAGACTTACTTTAGTACTCTTATTCTCTATTTTGCACAAAACAGGGAAAGAGAGTAAAAAAGATAGCTAACCCTTTGGGGTTTCATTTGCTAAAACAGTTCCAAGATACACAAGTTAAACTTGGCATACTTTGGATCTAGACCAAAAGAATGTTTTTATTGGCTGTGGAAAATGGAATTTTAGACTATGTTGGGCCATACTATAATTATGTTTGGAAATGCATAATGCAATGGTTGAGCATTCAATGCGATTAACGGAGTTTATGTCTGCTACAGAGTGATGGATGGTGTTTCCCCTCAGCACTTAAGGCCAGTGCAGACAGAAGGCCAAGGGGCTTAGCTTTTTAACACCGTTTGCCGGAAACAGAAATGTAAAGATTTCCAGAAGACAATGAGGAAGTATAACAGATCTTTCTTCTAAATATAAATATTAAGATCTCAACAGGCTGATTAGATGGCCTAAAGTCAGATTTTTTTTTTTTAGTGAAATAAAAACAAGCGTCAAACAAATCACTGATTTTATGCTTTGAGCGGCCTCCTCAAGATAAACATTCCATCTCTCCATTTGATATACAATAAAATGACTTTATTTTTCTTCTAAACAGAGTTTCTTTTCTTTTTTTACTTTTTAGTTTTTACAAATGCTGGTGATTCCCTCCAGCAGACTTGAGACTAATATTGTTTTAGAAAGGTGATCTAAAAGTTTAAAGGAAAATAGTTTAGGTCAATAAAAAGCAAATTAGCTTTAGTGTGAAAGTCATACAAAAGAAGAAAATCTATAGAATCTAATTCAAGGATTTAGGCAATATTGTGCTAATACATTGTAGCTCCTTCAGTGCTGTTGCTTGAACTCCTTTCTGCTTGGACAATACAAATTTAAATGTTTCCTGCCTGATACTGGGTTTCCCTCCATTATTAATGCTTAAAAAGGTATTGGAGCTGTTTTAATGGTCAGTGTGTATTTTCTTTAACCCCCAGTCATAACTTGACATTTTCCCCATGTTCAACAGCCATTAGCATCAAAAGAGAATTTCTCTGGAACTTCATTAGGCAATTAGTTATGGTAGAAATGGGGCAGCATGCTGAGCCATGAATATTCAGTATTAAGCGGGCTCTAAGATGCTAATATGCAGGATTAAAGTACAAGATCTTTTTTCATTCATTTTCATTTAAATTGTGCTGAGGACAGTGTGACTACATCTTCTCAGCTTTAACTCTCATTTTAATCTTTAACATATAGTAGTCAGAAGAAGGTAAACAAATGAGGAGCAATGGCCTATTTCCTACTGTTACTGCAAATATTTGTAGTATTTTTTTCTTCGCATGCTAGGGATGAAACCCAGGGCTTTAAACATATTAGACAGGGTTGGCCTCATGCCTAGCACTTTATAGTCTTTTAAATGCTTACCAGAAAAAAGAACACACAATTAGAAAATGTGCTGCCATTTCTAGGCAAGGTATCCTGGGCTGTGTAAGAAAGTTAGCTAAGCTCAAGTCTGGTAGAGAGTGAGCAAGCCTTCAGACAGTTTGCTTCCTGGCAGCAACTGTACTTCCTTCACTGTGAGCGAGTTCTTTAGGTTTACCTGTAGGGAATAGCAAGCAGGCCAGCCTTCGGGTCCTGCCTTGGGTTCCTGCCCTGACTTCCCTCAATCATGGACTGTGGTGGGAAAGTGTAAACCAAACAAATCCTGTCCTGCTCTAACTTGCTTTGGGTCAGTGTTTTGCAACAAATTCATTGTCATATTTAAAAACTAATGATGGATACTGTGGTGGTTTGAAAGAAAATGACCCCCAAAGGGAGTGGCCCTAATGGATGCATGACCTTGTTGGAGTAGTACAAGTCCCCCTGCTCCGGTCTCGTTACTGATATCCAGAAACTACAGCCATGAGGCATATGCCTCTTGTTGGAACCAGTAGACATTATAGGTCCACCACTCTGCTGTGAAAATTGCAAAGAATCTCAGGTATTTCGAGCTGAAAGGAAAAACTTCAGAGGTATTCCAAAACAGCATTCTGCTCTTTCCATATCACACGGAAAACCCATCACCCACTGCTAACGGCTGTGTGTGGTAGTCGGTTCGCATCCTCCAGCGAGCTTCACAGAGTTCTTGTCAACACTGCTCTAAGTTGATTTAGTTTGGTGTGATTTGATGGCTGAAGGCTAATTTTTTTTTTTCAATTTAAAGTCGATGCGCCTACAGACTAGTCATAATCTACTAGACTAGTCATAATCTACAGACTAGTCATAACCTACTCTGACTCTGTTCGTGACTGGTGCAGATGTTAATTATAGTGTAGTAGGAAAGGGTTCTGTAGAGACCATTGTGTTCTGTCCCTGTGTTCTCATCTGAGAAAAGTGGCAAAGTAGCTGTGCAAAGCTGTCCTCTTCTGCTCCAGTAACTCAGCTACTTCCTTTCTATGCTTTCATATTCAGGAAATTTACGGACTTATACTACAGGTCTACAAAATTCTTACTCGGAGGTGGGGGGGAAATCCTGTTCTTCAGGAAGTCCAACACAACAGCATATCCTAAACTGTGAGCATCCTTGCCAAATATGTAGGCTGAGCCAGGAAAACGTGCCCCAAACACAAAGCAAATGAAGAGATAAGCAGCTCAGCGGTGCCAAACAAGAGCGAAGGCGAATCCGTGGGAGCTCGATTCTGCACCATGAAGAGTAGAGAGGATGGGTGCAGAGACGGCTGCTCCCCCATGAGAAGCGACACCTTAAATCCTCATTCAGATGAGGTGTTGGAGTGTGGGTACTGTCAAGAGTGTGGCAACGAGAGATGGGGAGGTTTGGTTGTCTGGACTTCATTTCATACGAGTCTGTTTGTCATAGTATCTAAGAAGCATCCAACAATGGGCAGATTAGTTTATATTTCTGTGCCGAAAAGTCACGAAGCCTAAATATTCATAAAAGCAGGGTGAAAACCCTTAGGTTTTTATCATTGACTCTGATGCTTTCTAGTTATTTCATATCGCACATTTTTTTAAATAGTTCTATGCCTTGGTTTGCACATTTGAAAAGTTGAGAATTGGGCTTCCCAGATTTTTAAAGAAAATCATAGTGATTTTTGATGGCACTGTAATGTATACATTATTTGATTTTTAAGATATGTTTGGGCTTTAACCATTACATTACACTTAATTAAACCAACCCAGATAATCCATGCAGAATATTTAAAAGCCTGTCTACTAAATCAGAAAGCATGTTAGAGAAAATAACCTTTACTTCATACATTATGTCAAGATTAGAGAAGAAAATATCAATTTAGAATTACTGAGCACAGGACCTAGTACGCCTTAAGAGTAAACTCTGGCTTGAGAGTTACCCCAACATTCCTGCCAAAAGAATTATCTTCAGTGACTCCTATTGTCACCTGACTCCCCCCCCCCCACCTCCAAGGTAAATAGAAGCATCCCAAGCATGTACTTTATTTTCAAAAACATATGACACCCACAAAATTTTACTAACCAAAGAGAATAATTGATGTGGGATTCCCCTCTGTATACTGTGAACACTACTGGTTAATAAAGAAGCTGTCTTAGGCCTGGGCAGGGGAAAACTAAACTGAATGCTGGGAGAAAGAAGGCAGTCAGAGAGAAGCCATGTAGCCTTGCTAGAGACAGACGCTAGAAGGAACTTTACCCAGTAAACCACAGCCATGTGGTGACACATAGATTAACAGAGATGGCTTAATAGTAAGCCAGAAATAGGCTTGAGCTATTGACCAAACAGTATTGCAAATAATATAGTTTCTGTGTGATTATTTTGTGGTCTGAGCAGCTGGGAACAAAGAGGAGGCCTTTCTCAACAAACAATGGATAAGCAGAAGAAATATAATAAGGGCTTAAAGTACAAAATTGAGGCAGAAAGTTTCCAGTTGAAGAAAAAAGCTATAAAATTTCAGGAGTGGAATCCAGGATTGGCCAGTTTACAGCTCTACTTCAGTTCATGGGCCTTTCTTTCCCCAAGAGCCAAAATGCATCATTTGCCTATGAGAGTGAATTTATTGCTCCATGGCAGAAAATGATATACCAATGACATCAACCTAGTTCTCAAAGATATTTTTAAGTAAAATAAACATTATCAGGAAAATGAAAATTCCCTGTAGTTTGATTAAATCAAGAAACTAATTAAGAGCAAATCCATCTCATTGCTTTTAACACTTTCTTTGTTTCTCTTATTTCCAAGGAACCCTCATTTGGAAATTATGATGCCTTCACTACACAGATGTCATATTACCCACTGTTAGCTACAATCTTGTCATGCTGAATAAAAATACAAAGAGAGCAATAATAAGCTTTTATATTCACAAAAATTATATCTCTAAATTGCAAGCAGAAAAGTGCATGCCTACCCAAATGTATGCCAGTTTCTGAAACTGATGGAGAACATTAATGCTGCACAGCTCAAAAGACCCACAGCCCTTGCTCCGAAGGAGTCTGATTGACAGATCGCATCGATCTGTGTGCTGAAATTCCCCCCGAAGCTGGTGAAGGTTCCCAGTTCAGTCACATTCAGATCACCACACTGTAGAAATGTGTGCTCCAGAGATAGATATTTATTACAAAAATATCAAGTGTATCGATACATAACAGTATATTATCATATTGGGAAGAGGTATTAGCATATACTTTGCCCAAAATACTGGTCTATAGTGAATAAGAATACTTAATTATTTAAGTAGCATGTTTGACTTTTTAAGCTATTTCTGCAAACAACATAATGTAATTTTGTTTATAAAATCATTCCGGTATGTATTATATACTCCCCAACCTCAAATTAAATGTATTATCAAACAATAAGATGCCTGTTGTTCTTTCAAGGACGTCTAGGGTCAACTGTCAGCATGACCTTGCTTCTGTGCAGTGAAGAGCCCACACCGTGGTTTCTTAAACTTTCAACACCATCAAGAACTGCGGAAGATCAAGGCTGGTGATGCTGAGAGCTGTGGTTTAGCTCTCCGGTCTGGCTCATGAGGCTGTCAATCCAAAGCCTGCAGAGCCTCTGCTGTCTCTGACCCCTCCTTTGTCTTGACATTCTGAAGATGGGTGCTTTCCGCCGCTTTCCTCTACGTGTCTCTGCCCTTTCTCTGCTTGCAGCATTTGCTGCCCACTGCAAGGCAGTTCCTCTTCTGGAAAGCGTCTCCACAGCAGAGATCACATCTTTACATTTCTGCTTCTTTGGGATATGTCCTTGAGTTTTTAACCGCAGTATAATTTAACTTTTGACAACCTGTATCTATGGTCACAGCTAAAACACAGCGGCATTTCGCAACTTTTGTGTTAACCTCTGTGTGTGTGCCTCTGTGTGTGCCTCTGTGTGTGCCTCTGTGTGTGTGTGTGTCTCTGTGTGTCTTTCTGTGAGTGTATGTCTGCTGCCTGCCTGTCTGTATCTTTGTGTATGTGTGTCTCTATATGTGGATTTGTGTAGAGACCAGAGGCTGACATAGGATAGTTTCTACAATGACTTTTCCACCGTAATTTTTGATGCAGGCTCCTTTACTGAATCTGCAGCTTGTCATTTCACCTTGTCTAACTAGCTAGCAAGCTCCATGGATCTGCCTCTCTCTGCACCTTGCTCTGGAGTTATAGACATGTGCAGCTGAGCCTGGTTTTGTAGCATGAGAACTCGGGTCCAAATGCCTGGCAGAAAGCCATTGACACAGTGAGCCCCATTTTTTTCTGCTGAGTTAACCAAGCCATTGTATTTTATCATAATACAATGTGACCATAAGAGATTCCTCAGCTCACCTTTTACTAAAACCAAGCCGACCAGAGGACAAGTGTCTTGCTTGCAGGTGAGTCGCGTATCCATCCAAGCGGGACTTGCAAAGGAAGAGCTGAAGAGCCAGTTTTAAATCACCAGCCACCCTGTACAGATAACAGGACTTGACCCTGTACAGATAACAAGACTTGAGACCGGACAGAGTGACTGGCAAGGAGACACTCACCTGAACTTTTCCCACTGAGGCCGGACTTGGAGAGCCCTTGTTAACTCATTGCTGAAGACTGGGACCCACAGTGGCTCTGTGGGAAGCAATGGAGCCTTTCTGATGTGGGACCTTTCCGGAGGTCATTAATTCCGTGAGGGTGCACTGTGAAGGGATCGGAGCCCAGACCCTTGTCTCTGCTTTGCTGCCTGACTTGTGATCTAAGTTTTGTTCCACCATGCACTCCACCCAAGCAATGGCAGCAATAGGCCCCATGAGCCAAATATGCCTTTTGCAACCTCACTACCAAAATCCTCTTTCACTCTAAAACATTCTAAACAGAACACATTCTTCCGCCTTCTACCTCTGTGCACAGGAGTACTATTCCTGAGAAATTCTGTGTTTACTGAAATGGTATCGCAAACATGCAGGAGTGGATACACAGTGTACATAGCTGTGCATTGTCTAAATACAAACTGAATTTGTTTTTATTATAAAGGTACACATAAATAAACATAGTAAACGTGTGTGTGTGTGTATGTGTGTGTGTGTGTGTGTGTGTGTGTGAGATATTGATGGCAACAGGAGGTAGACCATTCAGTAGGGCAAGGACTCCAAAGCAAGGCCAGAAGAGAGCTCTGGTTCCTGGTTCTTTATTATCTCCAGGTGAGTACCTCTGCCTAAATGCTGCACCTCAATGTGTAACTGATGAGAGGAGGTTACTGAACACTAAGCTGGGCCAAGTCAACAGTCAGCTCAGTCTCCTCCCATAGTCCACCTGGGTTTCATCCCTAAATCCTTTAAAGCCTGCCAGACTAGCCTCCTAATAATACCGCATTTCCTGGAATCGCTCCTGTTTGTTTTATAGGATGACTCTCTCTGCCTCTGTCTCTCTCCCTCCCATAGCTCTCCCGCTCATTCGCCCCTTCCCTATCCCTTTCCCCTCTTCATGTCCTGGCTGGTTTCATGTCAATTTTACACAAACTAGAGTCATCGAGAAGCAGGAAACTTCAATTGAAAATGTCCCCATAAGACCAAGCTATTTTCTAAATTCTCTAAATTTTCTAAATTAGTGATCGATGGGGAAGGGTCCAGCCCACTCTTGGTGGGGTCATCCTTGAGCTGATGGTCCTGGGCTCTATAAGAAAGCAGGCTGAGCATGTCATGGAGAGCAAGGCTGTAAGCAGCTCCCCTCCATAGCCTCTGCATCAGCTCCTGACACTGGGACCCCGCCCTGTTTGGGTTCCAGTCCTGACTTCCTTCGATGATGGAAACGACGTGAAAGCGTAAGCCAAATAAACCTTTCCCCTCCAACTTCTTTTTCTCATGGTGCTTCACTGCAGATATAGAAATCCTAACTAAGACACCCCGTGCCTCTCTCCCCCGCCTTCCTTCCCTCCTTGGCTTCCACCTATGAATCTCTGTGACCTTCTCTCTAAGGCTCACCCTCTGTAGTTTGAAAATCTCTCCCTTTGAGTCAAAGAGACAAGAATTTGGAAGCCCTTCGTCTCCTGGTAGCTTTGGTGACCATCTAGTTTATAGACCCCTAGGTCTCTGGGAAAGATTCCTCTTGATATCCCAATAGTATCGATATATAGAGATGATAGATAGATAGATAGATAGATAGATAGATAGATAGATAGATAGATAGATAGATATTTCTCCTACACAATGTCGGGTGAAGAATGTGCACTTGTTACATGACAAGAGGTAATTTGTCATACTGTAAGATTACTAAGGCACCACGTGCAGAGTGTGCCTGGGACGCTCCTTGTATCTGGAATGAGCTACAAACAAGTACTTGCTAACAATGGGGAGTAAAACCTTTGGAAAGAAGTTGATTTTGGTTGATTAGACCAGCATGTGCTCCCCGGGGCTCACGTGTTTCCTACCCCGGCTTTGAAGTTAACAGTAGGCATGATTATTCTTTCTCTGGGAAAGAAATATATTGACTAAAACAGCATGATGAATTTTCCTGCCCTGCTGGTTGTATTTGCGAGACTTCGCATTCTATTTCTAAGCAACAACTGGTGGCCTTTAGCAATCTTACTTCACCGCCATTGCTGTAAAATCACCCGCATATGATCAGGTAAGCCTTCTCTCAATTATCATAATATTTATTTTAAGTGCTTAAGGAGAAAACCAAATGCATAACATTTCTGCAGCCATCTGCATGTAATTTAAGTCTGATTACATTTGGGCAGAAAGACTAAGTAAAAATCTCAGGAAAAAAAAAGTTAAATTTGTTCCCTAGGCACATTCTAGGAAGGGAATAAAGAGTGCAACAAAATGGCTGCGTAGGACCCAAGAATCTTTCCCCCACAGGTAAACAAACCAGCTTTAGGAAGGTATGGAAATTAGGTAAGAAACTACAAAGCTTGGTTTTAGTGTGACAAAAAGGAAAAGAGTCACCAAGGCCAAGGCTCTTCCCATCCCCAGGAGTTCCATGTGGCGACCCCTCTCACTTTCAGGAGGGCGAGGATTAAAACTGGGTCTTAGGTTTCCTAAGTAAATACCAGAGCAGCCATAGGCAACTGTGAGCGGAGCCTTGTAACCCCTACAGCCCAGCCAATGCCTGGAGGACTGGGCCTCTGGGAGGAGTGGGAGATGGATCAGATCGCCAATAATCTCCAGCACCCCTCACCCAGTCTCTAGGGGCAAAGAAGGAAGTGAGACTCCGCTCTCTGGTGAAAAAGACAACAACAACAAAATTGCTTAGAGTTCAGTGCCGGGCCCTGCTGTGGAAAGACAGAACATCCAGTACAATTGGAAGAACCTGTGTGGGAGTCAAAGTTTACCGACTGAGCCTCAGGGTGCCCTACAATAGACTGAGGTCTGAGCACAGGCAGGAGAGAACACAAGACTGGCATGAATCGTGCTCCGTCTTGAAGTAGACCGCCCTTTCCCAGAAATGCTGTGGGTCCTGTGACTGTGAGACTGAGATGCCTCCCAGCTTTCTTCAGCCTCGGTGACCAAAGGCATTTCCACCACCCCTTCCCCAGCCCCAGGCACCATTGCCACCGCCAGGCCTCGTGAGAACTGAGAACAGGAGCCAGGCAGAGACCTGAGTCCCAGGAGAATGGATTTAGATTTTAGCGTGCACCACTAGAAGGTCAGCATCGTCCGTGGTGTGTCCCGGGAGACTGTGTAGGTCCCTGTGGTTGTGAGAGACTAGAACATACCCAGCTTAGCATCAGCTGAGGGCCCCAGGAACTGTCTTCACTGGCACTGTCTTCAGGCAAAACAGCATGGTGCATGACTACATTTGCTGGGGAAGGACATAACAGTAAGCAAGAGATTTTGCCCTGAACTTAGCACCAGGTGGCAGGTCCCTGTGTCCAATCTGAGCACACACCTTCTGCATGGAAGAAACATATGTGAACCCAACAGGCTGGACTTCCGTTCTAGCCCCCATCATCCATGGCTAGGTGTGCCAGGACTGGGAAACCTGTAAAAGACACACAGCCTTTCTTCACTGTCACCCTTGAAGCCTGAGGACTTCCTCTCCACATTTAGGGGCCTCGACTCAGACCAAACCGAGATTTGAGAATTTAATACCGAAAAAGGATTTCAGGAAATACCCAGTTTAAGAAGACATTTAGATTCAAGTCTCTTGCCAACCCTAAGGTGGCTCCCTTAACTAAGATATGTGCTTCCCTGCTCCGCTATCCAACCTTCCTTTATCCCAATCATCCCGTTTCCCCAAGTTCCCCCCATCCTCCCCTTCTCACTTTTCTCTCCCCATCTCCCCTTACCCCCATCCC
>NC_022011.1:88969451-88971384 GCF_000317375.1 Microtus ochrogaster
ATATTTAAAAATATTTTCTTTTACTTTTTAGAAATTTTAATGTAATATTATCAAGGAATTTTATTTTTAAGAATTGTGCCATTTTTTTAGTTTAAGAATCTGATGACAAACATATTTCCCAGTCACCAATTTTTAGCTTGTATTGATAAAATTGACCAAAAATCCAAGTAGCTTTCTATGAACCTGAAAATATTAGTTGTTTAAAATAGGTACGAGCTGCAAAATTTACCTACTGCTTTCCTGGAGTGTGAATGAGCTGCACTCACCACGCAAAGAATATACTTCACACCTCTTGTCCCGAGCTTTTCCGAGCCACTATGACTTAATCGCTTCCTA
The DNA here is from genome assembly GCF_000317375.1 of Microtus ochrogaster. NCBI lineage: Eukaryota > Metazoa > Chordata > Mammalia > Rodentia > Cricetidae > Microtus > Microtus ochrogaster. The sequence goes on from NC_022011.1 coordinate 88,969,788, forward strand.
TGAAAGGGATGACGGTTCTGCCGCCCTGCACTAGAAGTCACCTGTTGGCATTTTGATAGCCTTTAGGGTCCTGCCAAGTGAACTCGTTGTAACCCCAAATGTCATTCCTAAATTTAATTCTACAGAGCAAGTATCCAATGACAAATACTTGTAGAACTTAATGTTTTCTTTTTTTAGAGATTTTTTTCTCAAATAAAGGGGGATTGGTTCGATCTGGAGAAGTTTAAGAACAAATTTAGCTATATTTAGAGATTTCTATTTATTGGGAGATTAACAGAGACTTTCTTGAACAGGTAGAACCTAAGAAATTAGAGCAAGGGAGAGAAAGAAAGAGAGGTGGTATGAGGGAGGGAACAAGATGGTTGCGACAATCAGTTATTGCAAGGCTTTAGCTTGACAAAGCCATTAACTACTCCAAGACTCTCTAAGGGGCACTTGCATTGCCTTCGAATCTGATGGCGAAAGTGTTTACATACTCGAGTATACATTTCTCACATTGAGTGTCTTTCTCGTCCTCGTCAGTTATTGGAGAAAACAAAATTCCACTCATTTCAGAAGATCTGGAGAGCTAAGGTACTTGTAAAAGAATAACAAGAGGAAAACACATGCACTTGTCTCATAGTTTCATAACTGTTCCACAGGACAAGGGAGGCTTTATAAGAACAGGAGGAACTGAAGAAACAGGGAGGCTGTGTGCTGGGCGCTGCAGTGTGGTGAAGCAGGGACTCTCCTCAGCGGGTATGACTGGATGAAGCAGGATGGCCAATTGGTAACCACCCAGGAAGGCCTAGCAAAGACGGCTTGCTCAAATTAATGTGTGTGGCCCTGTGTCCTCACAGTTAAGTGCATTCCTTTCTACCAGGCATGAAGTGGATATGGTTCACAGAGTGATTTAATAAAATTATTTGTAACAAGGTGTAAAAACATTTTTAAAAGTCAGAAATTATTTCCTTGGCTTTATTTCAGGGAAGAAGGGTGAGAGAATGCCAGTTGTGGGTCTGCCGCTCCCTGGCTGCCAAGGTGCCATGTCTTAGGGCAGCGTGTCCTAGGCTGCGTCAGGTGGTCAGGGAGATGAGGCGGTAAAGAAAGCAGGTTGTTTATAGACAAATATTAAAAATATTTCATTCTCTAAGGTAGTATTCAGACTCTTTTTTTTCAAATCCACACTATGGTAAGAAGGACGGGAAAGAATGCAAAGACCAAACTTTTTATCATCTCCAGAAATACCAGTCCTTCTTCATCTTTCAAGCTTGGTAACGTCCTCTGCGAGTCTGTCATAGGTGTAGAGGAGATGTCAGAGCTGAAATGGCAGCCTGGATGTGTGAGGAAAGCGATGCCTTTTCTGAGACGTCAATCTGTGTCGCGGGAGCTGTAAGCCCTTGTATGCAGCTCTCTGAGCAACTAGGTTAAAAGTTCCTGCCTTGGCTTCCCTCAGTGATGGACTAATCACCGTGTTAATCACAGCCACAAACATGGGATGTACTCACTCATATTTGGTTTCTAGCCATAAACCAAGGACATTGAGCCTATAATTAGTGATCCTAGAGAAGCTAAATAAGGAGAACCCAAAGAAAAACATATAGGCATCCTCCTGAAT